>NC_056728.1:765315673-765485673 GCF_019279795.1 Protopterus annectens | reverse complement strand
TGTCTTCCACTTATCACACTTCTTTCAAGTACACTTTTGCCTTCCCATGATCTTACATAATAAAATAATTGTCGTGACTTCCTTGAAGAATGTTATTTTCTATCTTTACCTTTCTTGTGTCTAGATTCCAATATTTTACTTTCTCTCCATTCCGCTCAATTTCTGTATTTTCAAAATTACTTTTAATTTTCCTATCATCTGTTTCACCCACAACTACTTATACTTATACTTTCCCATATTATTGTCTCACTAAATGTTCTTCCTTCTTGTTTATCTTATCCAAAACTCAAAATAAATGGAGTGAAGCCAGATGTACAACAGGATTAAGAATTCCCAATTCTCCATTTTATATATATATATATATATATATATATATATATATATATTTGGGTTCCCTTCAGAATCTCACACTACTGAAATCACGGATTTCAGTATTCCGAGACCAGAAGGGCAAAAGTGCAGAATACCGAAACCCCAGAAGCGCAAAATTCAAAATCCCGAAGTTCGGAGATTTTGAATTAGTGGTTCTGGTATTGCGGTGTATGAATGGGTGGTAGGAGATATAAGTAAGTGTTTGTGTTTTATGGGTTTTGGGTAGGGGCTTTAGTGTGTGTCTTTGTGTTTTGTTAGTGTGATGTGTGTCTGCGAGTGGAATGTAGCTTGTGTGGTGGTGTTTTTGTGTGTTTGTCTGTGTAGTGCAACCTCGTAGTTAGTATATTTAAGTAGGGGGTGTAGGGGCGTAACCCCCCCCACATGGGGGGCGCAGGAGTGCTTGCCCCCTTCTTGTATGTAGGGCAGGCGTTTGTGCATGTGAAGGGAGGTGTATGTTTGTGTTTGTGTCTGCAGTATGTTTAGTGTAGAAGTTGCGATTTTAAGTTTCGCACTTCTAGGGTTTCGAGTTTATGGTTTTTCGGCTTCATGGTCTCGAGATACTGAAATCTGAGATTTCAGTATTTCGAGATTATGAAGTGAATCTATATATATATATATATATATATATATATATATATATATATATATATATATTTTTTTTTTTTTTTTTTTTTTTGTTTTTTTATAGTATAACATATCATGTTTAACATGACTTAGTCTAGGTCCCCAAACAATTCCAAAATTATTTTGAATAATTCTTTCTCTAAATCAAAACAACTGAACAAATAAATTCTA
Organism: Protopterus annectens; assembly: GCF_019279795.1. NCBI lineage: Eukaryota > Metazoa > Chordata > Ceratodontiformes > Protopteridae > Protopterus > Protopterus annectens. The sequence continues at coordinate 765,484,506 of NC_056728.1, read as the reverse complement.
CCTAAGTGTCCTAATTTTCCCAGTCTATAGAAATAGATTAAATAAGCCAAATATCAAACATTCAAATAAAATTTTAAAGAAAAGGTAATTTAAAATAGGTGTAATTTACCTGCATACTGAATTGCTTATTGTATAACTCTAAATTTGGCATATAAAATTTTCCCATTCATAATAAGTGTGCAAATTATTTTATCATGCATTGCACTGCTTTTTTCCCCACTAGTATGCATAAATTACTTTTTTGTTTTTGATTATGGGCTGGATTCATGAATGGCTAATTTCCACATTGCTATTGTGTGTGTGTGTGTGTGTGTGTGTGTGTGTGTGTGTGTGTGTGTGTGTGTGTGTGTGTGTGTGTCATACAGCAATGCGCACACAAAAGAGTATAGTTTTGTATTCATTAAATGGCTCATGTAGAGCCACCATACAAAGGTAAACAGCAAAGTATGCTAATTAAAGCATAAGCAGCTGAATTACATTCAAATGAACCAATCCAATATGGTGGAGCCATTCAAGAAGCTACAAACTAATCATGTAGAGATGGTGTAACCCTTTTGCCATGGACTACAAAACCTACTGGAATACAGCCACCATCACATTTAGGGGAAAAAAAACAATGTTTGGGGCTGCTGCTGCTTCTCTCTTACATGTGTGCATGCAATAATCTCAAATCTATGCTGCTGATAGACCTCATTCAAGGAGAAGAAGGGTATTCAGATCCCATTTAACATATCATGGACTGCATGATATTGAAATATTACAGTGATACAGAGTTGATAGGTTAACACTACAGGAAATATGCAACCTCGGCAGCCCCCAGATCAAACCCAGGGGAAATTAAGGAGAACCTCTGCCAGTAGAAACTAAGGTATGTGTAGCATTAAAGATATTAGCTACTGGCAAATTCCAGACACCCACAGAGGATATACTAGGGTTGTCACAGGCCTCAGCTTCAAGAATATTTCACCAATATCTAAATGCTATGCTACAATATGCAAGGGAATACATCCATTTTTTATGTACACCAGAGGAGAATGCAAAAACAGTGCAGGAATTGTATATGGGGTCATAGACTGCACTCACAGAGAAATAAATGCCCCACCTGGTGAACAGGGAAGAACTTTTATCAACAGGATGGAGTCCCACTCAATCAACTGCCAGGTTGTCTGCAATGCTTGAAGGATCATCCTCAATATCTGTGTAGGCTACCCAGGCAGTTATTATGACTCACGTATGTGGCACACCTGATGGCTTTACACAAGGTTTGCTAGGGATGATGTTCCACAAGGCCATCTGCTGCGTGATGCAGGTTATGCACAGGAACTGTGGCTCATGACACCCAGCAAAAATGCACCTACATGTGTAGATAAAGGATACAACAATGCCCATGCTCAAACTAGAAACATCATAGAGCATGTGTTTGGCATGATGAAGTCATGTTTCCGCTGTCTAAACACATCAGGAGTGCCCTGCAGTATTACACAAGCACCTGTACAGAAATTCTCACAGTCTGGCCAGTTGCCCAATATCATCTTGAGGAAACTGCTGCAACAGGGACAGCAAGGACCAGGACCACATATTCCTGGACCACAGGAAGGGCCAGCACGTCCTGCACATACAGACAAGGAACCTGAGGGAGAACCTCCAACTGTAGAGCTAGCTGGCAGATGTAGGCATGCACAATATTCCTTTGCCCTCACTAAGAGGCAAAGGATAGCACACATACTCACCACCTAAGACTCAAAGGTCAGCACAGACACCCAGCAACTAAGAAGCAAATGACAGCATACATGCTCACCAGTGAAGGAATACACATAACAACCTAAGCACATACAAATATTAAAAGTGGTGCCATCAGATGTCCACAAATTTTACTTACCCAAGTAATGTCTGTTAATGGATAGCTTCAGACAGAGATAATCCCAAAGCATTTAGCTCCTTTCTGCAGTAATGTTAGGGTAAGTGTGGAACCTGTAGTATACGAACAAATGTGTAAAACGATAAACTACCTGCATACTGTTGTTCTCATACCTATCCAGTCTGTGCATCACACACTCATGCAACCCTAAGTCCAAGTCCATGGCACAGTCATCATCATTCTACAGGGTAGGGGGGTGCCATAAGAACTGCTGTATGTGCAGTATAGCAGCAGTGAAATTTTAAAATTGCATGCATCATAATTTTTCCCCCGTTGCATATTGAAATACATTCATAATATGAACATGTCAGCAATGTGTATAGAGGACAAACATAATTTATGAAATAGTGCAGTGATTTGTAGAACAGTCTCCTTCAAGTAACTAGCAGTAATGCTCTGCCTGTATCCAGACTCCCCTCCTTCCACTTCCATAGCTACGCCATTACCTTTCTATAATGTAGATTCAGCACTGTGAGCACTGTGAATATGCAAATGAAATATGATATCATTAGCATTCCTGAATACCAAAAATCTCACTTGGTGTAGAGGATGCAAACATGGTGTAGGTAGCTACATGATTACATGCTCACACCTTAGGAGTGCAGGGAGGAGCAATAACAATTGTTACCTGTTAATGTCTTGCAACTGTTTCTGATTGCTCTGACTACAAAACAAGCAATATTGAAGTGACTGTTCTCTCTGAAGTGTTTGCATCATGTAGAGTAGACTTACAATAAAAAGGTGTATTCACCTTGAGAGCTATGATAATAACCTTAACAATATTGACATCCTTATAGTAAGAGCACACTGTCCATCGTCTGCATAAAATCTGTCTGCAGCTATATTACACATTGAAACAATGATGCAAATAAATGGCCAGGACATTGCAGTTATGTAGTTAAGCTGACATCAGGGTAAGATGTTCAGAAAATAAAGAGAAGAAATAGCTGGCAATGTTAACAATATGACATGAAAATGGCATGGACCATTATTACTGTAAAGTATTGTTCAATATCACATTGATCTAGACATGTTCAAGCAAATGAGAAAGTAACATTTTTTTAGTCAATAGTTGGAAGCAAATAGGGATAAGCAACCCAACTGAATGTGTGTTGTTATTGCACTGAGTACAGAGTTCAATTCCAGATTATGTGCTCTCTGACAGAATTAATGCATATTGTCTGTTCATATGATCAGACTGTACCACATACAACTCTAGGAAACTTCATAATCCTGCCTTTTCATATTTATTACCCTTAATACCCTATATGTGTTACTACTGACAATAGTCTATTCCTTTTTTTTGCACACATTTGGCAGCGTGCACTGTTGACTGGCAGCATTTTGAGGCAGTGAACAAGAGTCCACTGCCCAAGGTACATACTGAGAAATGTAACTGGTCTTGCCATCAGTACTGTATTACACATTTGCATAGGTACGTTTTGCTACAGCACTCTGAACAGCAGTAAGGCAAAATTGTTGTGTAGAATATAAATTTTGTGTTTTTTGCTTGTGTAATATCAACACTGCTTAGCAGAGCATAAATAGGCCCCACAATTGAAGGAAGCTGAACAGTTTAATTACTGTAATCTTCATTAGTACAAACAGTTTTGTTACCACTGCGTGGCACTACTAATAAGTGAATGGCGTGCACTTGCTGTATACCTGTTTCTGTGGCAGAAGCTATAAATTTAATGAATTTGGCATCTTAACACATTTTTTTCTGGGGTTCAATTCCATACAGTGTGAAGGGACTGAATTATTGCTCCAGATGTAAGAATCACTATCATCATAACGTTATATGCTTTTTATTACTGTTTCTTGCCCTGTGCACTTGTTCTGTGCTGAGCGGCTTGAAGTCAAGCTTACCTGCTTAAGGAAAAAAGTGAAAAAAATATATCTGTGCAGCCTTCTGTAGTACAAACAGGCTCAGCAGTGATGCTTGACTGTCAGCGCTCTGGACAGTACTTAGTAGCGAAAACCAAACTTTGGGCCTAGCTTTCTCTATGGCACAAGGTATAAGTGCAATACTTTTAGAAATTTCTCACAAGTGATTCAGGGTTCAACTTCAGATAGCACTTTTTAAGTAGGGTGTCTGAATACAACTTCTAACAACACTTTGATTAGAAAGGTAACACTACACCCAAGTGGCTATCATAACTATATTTATTGCAAGAAATGTCTCATTAATCCTTTGATAGATACATTTTTCTAAGTAGCATATATCATTAATGATTTACTTATAAAACATAGTTGAATGTGTGTGTAATTGTTTAAGCAGGATAGTTATGATAATAAATTAAAAATGCACTTGCATATCTATGATGGGCAGAACACTGAAGTTAAAAATCAACTTCTCTTCTCACATAGCCTGACTCTGTGTTCAGGACAGTATGTGCAGTGAAGTATGTGTGCATCATATCCCAACCTGTATTACTCAGCTCATGAAAGTCTATCCATCTGACATACATTTGCAAACAGTAATACTCCCTCTTCTGTGGGAATGCATTTCACATGACATTTTAAAGCCACACACATACAGGTCTGTCTGAAGTATATCTCCATCCATACTGAATGCAGTTTTTGTATAGCAAACATGGTTGAAAGAGAATTCTCCTGCAGCACTGACAATCACTTGCTTGAAATGTCTACATTATTTATTACTTGGTTTGATTCCTACATTTGTCAACTAACTTTTACAGTGTATTATTCCAAAAAGTTCTGTTCTAAGTCATCCTATTTAACCTCCAAATCACCAAGGATAACAAGCCAACTAAGCCACTGAGGTTGTCAGTGTTAATCACACATAGCAAATCTCACTGCCATATTTCACACCTTCATTGCTGTTTGATAAAATGCCTTCTGCCTTGCTTACAAGTACCTCTTTATGCTTACCATCTCACAAATGCAGTTGGCATGGTTGTCTGTGTTTGCGCACTAGCCGTTAAATGTGAGATTGGAATTTGGTGCCAATTCATCCTTAGAATTGTTACTTGAGTTCTGCAGGTACGGTTGGAATTTGGCGCCAATTCATCCTTAGAGTTGTTACTTGAGTTCTGCAGGTATGGTTGGTGTAGGAGATGATGTTGCTTAATTTAGAGCACAGAGATGGGGTGTTGAGGATTCCAGGATTTATGTGGCAATCCTTGTGAAGCACTATAGTTGCAGGCTGCTGCAGAGGGTCTATACTGGGTCTCAGTATAAGACAGAGGCTTGGAACAGCTTAGCCAAGGCTGTCTCTAGTGCAGAGAATTGTAATTACCACTATAGTGTCCTGAAACTGTGCAAGAAGGACCTCTTTAGCTGATGGGAGGATGAGTTTAGGACTGCTGACATCCCACCATTGTGTAAATATACTGACTTATCTGTATTAAATAATACAGACTACAGTACCCAGGCAAGACTGTTATTTAATATGCTTCCATGTCTCTTCTTGTTTTCTTCTGTTTTATAAGCATGCTGTAGACATTGCAGCAAACCGTTGAAGTACACCAAAGGAGGGTAAGTAACCTCTGAGAGGTTCAGGGGTGTATGCATCAGGTCTTACTGTAAGCCTAATAACTACTGCAATTGAATGCAATATGGCAATACTGTAATAAATACTTGTATTTATGATATCATAGCATTGCACTTGATTAATGATACAACAGAGTAAGACCTTCCCATCATACCTGGGTGTGTCAAAGGTGTGTAGACTAGATAATCATAACTGTTCATTGTCTGAAATTATATAGTCGTGTGACATGCCATGGATCTAATTATCTCTCTCTTTTTTTTACCCCACCCTTTCTCTCTCCATATTTTTTTGTGAGGGAATATTTTATATGTCTTAAAAATGCTCTGTTGTCAGACATTTCTGCTTACAAAAACTGACATTCAGCGCAGAACGGTAGCCCAGCCACTGTGGATCAGTCCACCATCCCTCCGCAGGTTGTAGCACTGACACCCAGCACTTCAGGGTCCCAACCTGTCAGCTCTGCCTCCACAACCCTTGCCCTACCTGTTCCACCTGTGTCTGGTAGCTCTGCCCCAGCATCTGGTGCACTGGTACCCTCCAGGAGTAGCATTATTGGAGGTGGTGATTTTGTCACCCGGCAAGAATTGACAGGGGTGGTGCAGGGTATTATTGAAAGGGGCCTTGGTGATTGAATTGGCTGTGTTGAAAAGGTGCTTTGTCGCATTGTCAAGACAATGCCACATTGAGCACTCACGCAGGAAACTGAGACAGGAGACAGTGATAACAGTTCTGAGGGTGAGGACTAGATTCTCCCTGTTCCTCAGGCTTGACATGGGTGTGCTTCTGATGATCCCTACCTATCCCCAATCATCGTGCCCCTCAACCTTTTGTGCCCATCCCATCCTAGTCTGTCTTGTTTGTCCTGTATGTCATGTCTGCACCTGCTTCCTCCCTTAACCTTCCTATCCAACCCTCACATTCTAAAAACACCTTCCTCAACATTCTTCTCTCTGTGAAAGAAAAAAAAGGAAAAAATGGGCACCAGTCCCACATAAAAATAATAACCCATACATAGCTCTCCACTTCACCAATGTGTCTTGACACACTTGCTTTGATACAATTAGATGTGCAACATTATTCTGTTGTTATCACCAACCCTTGGTGTAATGGCAGTCCAAAATCAGCAAGTTCTGGATGTGAAAAAGTGGATAGCCATGGCTTCTCTCCTACTACCTTCATGCAAATTCCTCATTTCTTTCCCCTGTGTCCTCTATTCTGCCCCCCCCCCCCGTTTCATCACTTTCCTACCAACCCATTTTCCCATGTTTAATCTGGTCAAAAATAGAATCACACACAGTACACATAGCAAGAAATGTCCCACAAGAAAACTTTCATCTATTTTACCTCAGCATTTGTGCAGACATTAGCATCACACACCAATGCCAAGAGATAGTAAATGGCTTTTCAAAACCTATGGCAAAACCTAGTCAGTTGTTGCCATCACCCACAGCAGTCTGATTATGTCAATCAAAGGTGCTTAAATATGCTGTGCTATCAGAATATAGTATAAAGACAGAATAAAGGCAATACTTTGAAACAGTTACAGTTTTTTTACTACTGCATGTACAAATTAATATAAATCACTTGTCTAAAGATTGCTTCTTGTCCACAGCATCAAGGGTTCAAGTCCATATGTATGTCACAGTATTTCTTATTTTGAAGTTATACTTTTATGATATGTTTAATGACATACATCTTCATTTTTGTCCACTAACAAACTTTTTGAACAGATCTTGAATACCATTTCAAAAAAGCATTAACAAATACATCCATGCACACAAGGACAAATTATTAAATCACCTTTACTCTACCCATATCAGCATCAGTTTTTGCCTGTTCTAGGTTTTTCAGTACCATAGCCATCACAGATCCTGACTTATTAATAATGAGGACACACCATTAAGATGCAAATTAATGACCCATAACAGCACCATTTTATATGTGTCCCTATATCTGTGTCTATCTTCACCCCCTCACCCCTTGTACTGTTGACTATTCATTAGGCTGATAGATATAAATTTCATGTTGTGGCATTGTCTCTCTGTCATTGCTGTGCTGAAGAATAAAACCTACATCTTCCATTGGCTATGTAGGGCATCACTGTCCCTTGAAATGTGTGACTTTGACAGGTGCAAAATTGGAGTTCCTTGGTGGGGACTAGAGATAATGTTCAAGTCTATAGACTAATTTGCATGTTCTTGACAATGGCTCATATCCAGCATTAGGTGAAACTCATACTGACGTTTTTATAAGTGCCTTCATGTGAATGAGTTGCTGTGTATCTCCCTGAGCCATTTGTGTTTTATCAGTTGTAGTGGCCAGCAGTGGCAATGAACAGCTGTACAATGTCATGCTAAATGGCACTTCAGGTGTTATTGCATAATGCACTGAGTGTTTGCCTTACACATCATTGTACTCCCCATTAACTTGTGATTTCCCTTAAAGCATGTCTTGTGTAGTATGCATAAAAATTATTTCATTAGCTGTTACATATAAATATGTTGCCAAACAACACTGTATGAGGGTCATTCCTAGGTATTCTTAAATTCATGGTAAAAAGTTAATATAATAATCACATTCTCACACACTTTGTAAAATGGTCTGTATACTGGAATTAAACCCTGCTTTTTCATTTAGTTCAGAGAGTTTACACCTTGTGTGACAAAGAAAGCTACATCAACAGGTGGATTTTCTCTACTAAGTACTATCCAGAGTGCTGTCCAGAGTGCTCATGGCCACACATTGCCACTAAGCCAGTTTGTGCTACAGAAGACACCTCAAATATAGTATTTCACTGTTTCCTTTAGCAGAGAATCCTGCTGGCAGTGTCAGTATACCATAGCACAAACAGGGAAGGCAAGCACATTTCCATTTTGAATTGAGCTTTGGAGCTAACATGGAAAAATGTAATAAAACTGAAAATGAACACCACTAAACACTGGTACTTCACAGTCCTATTTCAACACATAAAAGTGTCATCTCATAGTCTTCCAATCTTCGTGCAAATACATTTCTCAGCACTGGGCTTTCTGAAGTAATTTGGAACACAAATAAGTATTGCTACTGAATTGTATTACTTCACTACATTAAAATGTATAATGTACTCGTGAAATTTCATGAACTGTGTGATTAATTGAACACTTTATTCTTGAAGTTGGCTCTGCACTGCAGCACTAAGACTTACAAATGAAATACAGCCACATACAGTCTTGACATACAAAAATCATCGCGTTTTATCTCTCATGTATTGGAACATTAAGTATTGCTTGGTATTGATAGGACATATTGCCTATGCATGAGCACATACCATAGCTTATATCAGTACCATTCATTAAGGTTTACATATAATCATCATAATCATCATAACCTGATGATCGATGAATGATTCACTGTCCATCCTGTGTTTCACAAGTGTGTTTGTCTCATAAATGCAAGACAGAGAGGTACATGTCACTGTCAGTTCTGCAGTATACATTGACATCATAGCTGACATAAGTCAGCAGTATTTATGTATTATTGAGCATAAAATTTACCTTATTCAATCATCAAATATGGATTTGTACAAAACCTACAACATCACAATATCTTCCCTGACACAAAATGGGTTACTAGTCCTATCTGCACTGCACTGTCAGACTGTAAAGTCAGATTTCTGTATTGCTGCTTGCATTAAGTACTAAGTCCACTAGGTTTCATCATAGATAGGGGGTTCTAATCTCAAAGCAGGCAATGTGTGTGTGTGTGTGTGTGTGTGTGTGTGTGTGTGTGTGTGTGTGTGTGTGTGTGTGTGTGTGTGTACGTGTGTGTATGGTGTTGTGCAGATATGATCTTAACTACTCCTGTCTGAAGTACAATAGTAGACTGCAGTTAATTTTAAATTGCAGGGTGAGTCTACATCAATATCAGACCCTTCCCCCCAACATCATCTTCTCTGCAAAACCACAATGATGTCATCCTGTATAAAGTGCACTCTCACACAAAAAAAGTCAGACGTTGATAGTGGCACTTGCCTTAAGGACTGTGTCCTTTAGATTGTGTAACTAGATAGGTAGTGGGCTCTAATCTCATGGCAGTCAGCCTGTGTGTGTGTGTGTGTGTGTGTGTGTGTGTGTGTGTGTGTGTGTGTGTGTGTGTGTGTGTGTGTGTGTGTATGAAATTGTACAAATATGACCTTAATAAAATATTAGCCACAAGTATATTTTGCACTTCAGTGAAAGTTCACATCAATTTTGGACCCTTCTCCCAACATTGTCTTCTCAGCAACACAATGTCGATGTCATCTTTTATAAATGGACTCTCTCGCACTATCAAAAGTAGACACTGGTTGTGGCACTTGCATTAAATACTGTGAACTTTAGACTATATAACCTGATAGGTATGGGGTTCGACTCTTATAGCAGTCAACTTGTATGTGTGATAGTGGATCCATTGCCTCAGTAGAGGATTAATTCAAAAGCTGTGCATTTGACTAACACTAGTAACAAACATTTACATGATCAGATCAATCCCACATCCCCTTTTCACCATGTCTACAAATGCATACTGTCTGCAACACGAGGCAGTCCTCATTTCAATAATGCACTCTCAGACTGCTAAAATCAGACCTCTTCTGTAGTGCATGCATATAATACATTTGTGTGTAGATTGTGCCAGTCAATAGGTAGGAAGTTCACATACAACAGTGAGACTCTCCTGATTGTATCTGTCTGAATGCAAATGGATAGTAGAGTGTATTACACCTCTTAATATTGATGACATTTAAAATTCCACATAGCTGTAGAAGTCATTTTTGCACACACATCTCCATTGTATAACACAGCTGATGTCATCCTTGCAAAGATGCAGTATGGCTCACATGCAGTCAGATTTCTCCTGCAGCATGTGCATATAATACATTTCTGTGTAGGTTGTTGTAGTACATAGGTAGGGAGTTTGAATACTGGAATGACTGTCATCTGTGGCTGTGTGTTTCTTCCTCTTACTGTGCAGAGCAGGCTGCAAATACATATATGAGGTATATCTAAACATTGTGCTATGCAACCACTTTTTAGCAGAACCATGAAGGTAATACACAGTGGTGATGTCATCCATTGAAATATGCTCTTGGGTTTCAGCAAACCTTTATTAGCCAGATATTGGCTATATAGTTAAAATCCCTACATCACTGCTTACAATCAGTGTAGATGTTATTAACAGTGTTATCACCCATATATGTTATGTTCAGGTGTACAAGCTGTTTCCTGTTACAAGAGTTTATCTTACATTTACTTTAGAAAGACTGTATTGAAGACTGATGCTGTCATTTGAATAGATTGTTGCTCCATCCCAGTTGTAGTGAAACACCTCCTCAAGACTGAGGACATGAGATGATGTAATGTATTTTGCTGCCTAAGTAAGGCATGTGATCCAATATAGGATTATATCCACACTGAACATAATTGTTGTCCTACCATCACAGTGACAACAGCAGGGGGCTACAGTTGTGTTTGGGTATACATAGCATCAGGTAATGTTGTCTGACATACAGCAAGACTCTTTTTAAGTAATTACAGGGACACATATTCCTTGATTCATACACATGATGTAATACTTTCACCTAACCACACATATAACAATTGTCAATGCACTTATACCATAGCACATTTGTTGATGCCACTATGGTGTTGATTTTCTCAATGCTTAGGCAATTATACTTTGTATGTATAGAGCAGCAGGGGCCTCCCACATCAACTTTTAGCAAAGTACAACTGATTGAATGACTTCACATAGGTGAAGTTCAACAGCTGTGATAACATTTCTGGTGTGACAAATGTGATTAATAGCCATCTTGTTATTTGGAGGAGATGTGTAACTTGATGTTCAGTTCTAGTATTGGGATTCATTTTGTATGAATGTATTGGCATCACTCATAATCATTACATCGTATCAGTCTTATCCCTTAATATGTTACATGAACACATGTGAACATAGCTTTGGATTTCATGGCAGTAGACATTTGTTCTGCCATTGTCATGGTGAGATTGCTACTTTGGCACATGCATTGAGTACTGCAGTGTACATGAGTGTGCTCCAGTTCTTGGTAGCATGTGTACAGACATACAGAAAAACCTTCCTTGACCACAGAACGTTGATATAACACTAAACTCAACTGTGTGCACATGAATATGCTCATTTAATTGCTATCAGTCTGACATCCATTCTCAGGAATCCTTTCTTAATTGACATATTAATTTAATTTGTTTGCCATAATACCCATTGCTACATCTTGTGGCAGATGCTGACAATGCACAGCTCTAGGGAATACATTGCATCACAGTGTGGGGTTCTTATCTGTCAGCACAAAAACTGTGTCAGGCAGGGGTGCCTTATGCAAGGGTATTATGTATGTCACACTCAGCTCCCACATTTGTAACACCATACACACCTACATATGGGATGCATAACTATCATAATATCAAGGTGCATATTTCCCTTCGAGGGTGATCCTCCTCATACATGGGTTAGGCCTATTTCTGTGGTATGCACATTTAATACATAGGTAACATATTATATGGAAGTAATGCACGCTGTGCTGATATCCCATTATATATGTATCGTCTTTGCCAACTGTGATCTCAACTCAGCATGTCAATGATATTCATACGTCATATAGTTCTCCTCTTTACAATGTGAATTTGTGCAACTGTCACATCCCAAAATACCATGTCTGCTTTTATTTACCTATCTTTGCTTAGGAATTGTGACCACCAGTAATTATTCTGACATATGTATTGCAACGTTTTATTGTTACAAAGTTGTCTTTGTGACATAAGCAACATCTAATCAATCATGCTAGAATTTGAACATTTAACCTCCCCTAATATCTTTCTGTATACATCTCTGTGATTTCTGTGCGCATTGTCCTTAGTACACTTTTCATGTCTGGTAACCCATGCATTGTAGTTCCCCTTGCCGTATCACATCCCCCTTACTTATTACTGTATTCATATGTTACATTTATGTGCACAGTACACTCAGTACCCTTTCCCTGCCTGTGTACAGCATACATTATTTACCTTATGTAACACTTTGCGCAGTCCACGCAAGCACGCTTAACAGGTTTGCCCATATACAAGCCTGTTTGTTTACTGTGTGTACTCGTGCTGCTCAATGAGGTTTTCTGGCCACCAACACTGTTGTTGGCCACAGAAAGGTGCTTGTATTTCTGTTAGCACGATGAGCAACATTCATATGCAATTAGCGCTGCTGTTTATCATGCTAACATGTAAACATTATGTAGGTTTCATGTGAAGCCACACAATTGTTTGAGAATCCCATGGAATGTTTTAATATACTGTATTGCTATGTAGTTTTTATCCCTGGGCTACTGCTGGAAAAGGGTTTTTACCTATCTGGAATTTTCCAGTAAGCAAATGCAAATAAATAAATAAATATTTGCATATTATTATATAGCCATTTGCATATGAGGCTGACCCTGCTATTTCACATGGTTGCATGATCCTGTTATATATAGCTCAGAACTGGCCCTATCCTGTGATCACCGCTAATGGCACTATTTTATTTAAACCAGTGTGCTCATTGTTGCTGAATCATGGGAAGCGTATTGCTGAAAAGTAAAGCCGTTTAAATACACTCAATGAAACTTGTGAGATTATGTGCATGCCTATCATTTTAGACTTACTCTGTTATTAGTTACAGGAGGATTGCTAACTCAGTGTAGGTTAATCATTATCATCTTCCTTATCAGCCCGCAAGACAAAGACGTAAACATTTTAAGCTTGTCACTAAATTACAATTGTATAACAATATTGGTCATGTTAGTTAAGATAATCCTTTAAATTTTTTATATTCTGACTTTTGTTCATTTCTTCTGGGAGCTTGTTTAAAGTGTTCACTGACCTCTTTGAATAACAGTGAGTTTGTTTTTTTTTTTTCCTGGTTCTTCTCTGTCTTACTTTGCAAACCTATACCTTCCAGTAGGAATGCATGGATATGAGTTTATATAAACCTTTTAATAAGTATGATTGGATATAATTGGTTGAGGTGCATAATAATGTGATTGTTTAATATTGTTTACCATTATACTGTAGGAAGGATGACATTTTGGGGGGGTCTGGGATGTATGAAATAGCAGGGAATGGATCTGATGCTTGATGAAGAAGAATTTGTAAGTAATTCTGTGAACAGTATTCAGCAAATGGGAGTGAAGGAGCAGTAAGGAAGTAATGTTGGCTTTCATTGTTGCATATGGATGTAGACATGTGAGGCAGTGTTTGCCAGGAGGTTGGATTTTTATGGGTTGAGTTAAATCTGGCACCGGTGGATCAGGTCAGTGGTTTTCCTCAGGCTAGCACTGTAGTTTGTGTCCCTAGAGTCACCGTATGTCATAATGCTAAGGGTCCAGAAATAAAGAGTATCACTCTTTCCATTAATCATTTTGCTTACATAGGGTAGAAAGGTTTGCCTGCTTATGCGTTCTTTTTTTCCTAATTTCCTAGTACTTTCAAATAAGGAACATAATTAGTCCTATCTTTCAGTCTTTTGGAATTTGATACTTTTTTTATACTTTTTTATTTCTTTTTATATCTCATAATTTGGTGAATGAACTGCTTCAGTGAACGCCACGACTAAAGCCAACAGCAAAGACAGTTAACACTTCAGACTTCATTAGACATAGCATTCCAGGTAGCTGGTCGTATTTTGAAAAAAAAAAAACTTTCTTGACTTTCCTTAAGTTGCATGGAGGTTTTCATTATGCACACATTATATGATCTGCGTTTCTGTGAAGTTTATCAGCTAGGGCAATAGTTATTATGCAGACTATTAATGATTAATGAATCAAGTGGGAATAATGCTACAGGAGTTGCATGAATCCAGGTTGCTCATGTTACAGAGATGCAGAGATGTACTTGCCTGCTTCTCTACTGGCTAAGGAAATAAATCTTAGAATTTCATTCCCTACAGTTTGAAACAAAGAAGATCCTTCCTCTGCACTTGCAACTATCACTGAAAGTGTATAGTCCTGCCTTAGGAAAAGTACACATGGGTGGGTGGTGTAAGCCAGGGAACCTTGTTGGCTAGGCTTACTTAGGCTCTTGGGCCACCTATGTGTAACTACAGCCTTTCTAGTGTCTGGGAATAGAAGATGTGTGGTGCTTTAAAAAATCTTGAGATTCCATAAACTTTATTAACTGACAACTCTGTATGATAAGTTAAGAAACTGATCAGGCCATATTCCTAAACACATTTGCTTATCTGCTTTTCATATCTAGTTTTTATAATTTAGGTTAATAGATGATCTCTTAAGTTGTTTCACATCTCATAATATTTTATTTATTTTATTTTTATTTTACATTTGTTTACCGGGCTAGTCCAACTGGATATATGTCCATTTTCAGCAGAGGCCCGGGGAGAAATGCTCCACATTAAAGTTAATACAAAACAAGTCATTACATAAAAAAAGCAAGTAGTTAGTAAGAATACAAACAGAAATAAGGTTCAATCTAAAATATACTAGTAGAAAATTTATACTAGGAAGGACATTTACTTTTATTTACAGTATAAGAATAGGGGAGTTATACTTTAGTAAAACATTCATGAAGAGTATAAATTGCATAAGCAATTATAAACCATACAACCATACAATGTTCTAAATTAATTTGTATCAGAGGCTAATTAACAAAGGTGTTTTTGAGATAGTCTTCTGAAGGGAGTGAGTGAACAGAGGTAAGAGAGGGTGTATAAGATTAGTCGGGATTGATGCATGGACATAGCCAGAGTGTTTTTAGGTGTTGCTTGAGCTTTTGTTTAAAGAGGAAGGGTGATGATGTAATAGTTAGAGTGGTAGGTAGTAGACTCCAGTATTTACCTATGGTGTTGGAGAATAGAGAATCACCTGCAATGTTATTGGACTTAGTTAACTTCACAAGAAGTTTATTAGAAGAGCGTAGTGAATTTAGATTAGAATAGGGAGAAATAAGGTCAGAAAGTATAGGGGTATTTTTTGGTTGGTGAAATATCCTGTGAACAAAGGTAAGTTGGGAGAGTAGTAGTGTATTTTTCAGTTCTAGCCAGTTTAGTTGTAGTAGATTCTGGCAGTGGTGAGTTCTAAATGGGTTTCCAGTAGCAAATCTGGCAATGCTATTGTATGCATTTGCTAGTTTAGTAAAGTTATTTTTCTTTAAGTTAGTGTATATGGGTGAGGCATAAAGAAGATTAGAAGTAAGATGAGAGTGAGCGAGTGTAATTTTGGGCTGTGGAGTTAGAAAGGTTTTAATTCTATATAAGGAGCCAAGTTTTCTGTTTACGGTTTTAATAGTATTATTAATGTGGTTATCAAAGGTGAGGTTATAGTCAATTATAATACCTAACAGTTTAGTGGTAGAGTCAGGGACTATATGTGTACCATTATTGGAAGTAATAGTGAAGTCTAAGAGGGGGTTCTTACTATTAGGTCTAAAAAGCAGGAGTTTGGTTTTATTGGCATTCAAAAGTAAGCAGCGTTTCAAGAACCATGCCTCAACTGTGCTAAATATGTTCTGTGTTAGGGTTTGTAGTTCAGAGGAGGTATTTGCAGAGCATATGATTGAGTCGTCTGCATATTGAATACATGTAGCTTGAGGTATTGCTACATGTAAGTCATTTATGAATAAAGAGAAAAGGAGAGGACCTAGGATGGAACCTTGTGGTACTCCAAGAGAGACTGGCAAAAAGGATGAAAGTGTATTTTCCCAGAGAACAGCCTGTTGCCTGTTACTAAGGTAGGAAGTAAACCATTGAACAGTTTTGGTATCTAGAGAGAGAGATTCAAGGGTTTTTAATAGCATATGGTGGTTTACCATGTCAAAGGCTTTTGACAGGTCTATGAAGAGTGCAGATGATAGGATACTGTTATTGCGGTTTCTATTGATACACTCGGTAAAGGATAGGAGAGCTGTGGTAGTGCTATGAAATGGCCTAAAGCCATGTTGGCAGTTGGCTAGTAAGTTATATTGAGTTAAGTGGTGCATTAGCTGATGATGAATACATTTCTCCATAATTTTTGCTAAGGGTGATAGGAGAGCTATAGGTCTATAGTTAGAATACTCTTTTGAGTTGCCTCCTTTATGTAAAGGGATTATGTGGGAAATTTTCCAGATAGCAGGGATGGTTCCTTCATTGATGGTTCTGTTTATAAGGAGAGATATAGGATAAGCTACTGCTTCTGCTGCTTTTTGTAGGTATTCAGATGGTAACTGATCTGCAGATGGGGTACAGGGTTTGAGTTTTTGGATGAGTTTTAGGATATAGGAAGTAGAGATAGGTTGTAGTTGAAATATGGGGAGATTAGCAGGTATACAGGTGGGGGGGTAAGATTTGTCTATAGTAAGTTGACTTGCTAATGAATTAATGGTGTCTGTGAAAAAGGAATTAAAGGCATTGGCAATTTGGTATGAGGTATTAATTTCAGCCCCTGAGGGGGAAGGTGTACTAAAGTGGCCTGGGTGTAGGAGTGAATTTAAGGTTGACCAGAACCTTTTGGGGTTGTTATGATGAGTTTGCTGTAGTTTACAGTAATAGTTCTTTTTATCTATAAAAACAGCTTGTTTTGTGTTATTTCTTAACTGTCTAAAGGTTTGATGGTCAGAAATAGTTTTTGTAGTTCTCCATTTAGCCCAAGATTTATTCCTAAGTAGTATTTTATGTCTTGTCTCTTTGGACAGCCAGGGGGCAGGTTTAGATTTAACTCTGACAGATCGTTTTGGAGCATGTTGGTCAAGGATTGATAGGAATTTGGAATTGAAGTAATTGATAGCATCTCCTAGGGTTAGGGTTTTTAGAAGATTCCAGTTGCAGGCTTTTAGTTCATTTTGGAATAGTAATGGGTTAAAGTGTTTATTACTGCATGAGACCTTATAGGTAGGGGTGTAATTAATGTCACTTTTTTGTCTTGTGATGTAAGTTAAGGAATGATCACTTACATCATCAGGCAAAGTTCCTACTGTATATGTTTGTTGCAGTTTGTTAGTAAGAATCCAGTCTAAAATACTTTCTTTGTTATTGGGTTTATTGATTCTTGTGGGATTATTGATTGTCTGAGTAAAGCCATGAAGATTTATATGAGATGAAGGATTATTTGTGTTGATAGTGGACCAGTCACAATTAAAGTCACCTAAAATGATAGTTTCTTGCGGGTAAGAAGAAGATATCCAACTAAGGATATTCTCAATTTTAGTGTAATTATTGCCAGGAGGTAGGTAGATACAGATGATATATATATTGATTTATTAGGGTTTAGTTGTAGTTTAGAAATGAGGATTTCAGCTTTATCATCATTTAATGGGTTGGTAGGTTGTGAGGAGATTTTTAGTTCATTTTTAAACAGAAGTGCTACTCCTCCACCTTTACGTTTTAAGCGGTCAATTCTCAAAATGTTATATCCAGGGGGAAGTATTGCATTGTCTTTAGTATCAGGTTTCAGCCATGTTTCAGTAAGACAGAGAATGTCAAAGGAGTGAGTATCCAAGAGAGCATGGAGATGGGCAATCTTATTATTAATTCAGAAGTCCAACGAGTAAGGCATTAGGAACAGTGGTTAGTGTAGGAGGGATAGAATGTGAGATATTATAAGTTATGTCAGTAGAGTTATTAGTTGGTCCTGGGTTAGGGTGGATGTCACAATCAGTAAGGATTGGTATTTTTAGTTCTAGTGATGGTTTGCATGAAAAGTTGGTTAGGTATTTTAGCCTCCTTATGATTGGATTGTTGAAGTTAATGTGTGTGTGTCTATGGTATTTGGGTAGTAAGTAGTTGGGGGTGCTAATAATGTTTGCATGAGTAAAAGTATAACTAGGATTTTGGAAGGCTGTTTGTCTGTAGCAGGTAGTAAAGTGGAAGTAATTAGTTCTTTCATAAGAGGTAAGGAGATAGCTGAAGGTTAAGCATAGAGAGCATATGTATGTGAATATTAGTTTAGTTAGTATAGTTTTAGATATGAGAGACATATTGCTAAGAAGAGTATTAAGTCCTAGGAGGTAGGGTTAGTATGTAGAAAGCAAGTTAAAGTATAGGGTAGGTAATAGTTTTCCTGATAGGATTTTTTAAAGCACCACACATCTTCTATTTCCATAATAGGAAAACTTTTTATAGATACATAAGATGTGGAAGGAATAAAGACATACAAATTGAAAAACTGTGTGCAGATTCTAAAATATATTTTCAGACACAACAGATTATAGATATAGTTACAAAATCTTAGGCAAAACAGTTTCGCTCCACAAAAGGGGTGATAAGTTGTCCAAGTGACATCCAGTTAACTCCAGATACTGCAATCAAATTAGATTATATTGAAAAAGAACTGCGCAAACTGGATCCAAACAAAGCACAGGGAGGAGATAGAATTAGTAACAATGACCTAAGAATACTTCAGCAAGAACTTACAGTACCATTATATCTATTATTCACTAGGTCATATAAATATGGGCGAATCCTCAAGATTGGAGACATGCACTTATTAAACCTGTTTTTAAGGGAAAGGGGAGTAGGACAAACCCAGAGTCATATAGACCCTTAAGTCTACTTTCATGTTGTGGAAAAATAATGGAGAAGGTAATATTGGATAAGTTATTGCCAGAACTGGATAGGTTGGGACTTGAAACCATATATCAGCATGCATATGTTGAAAGCAGATCTATTACCACCTGTAAAACAATGTTGTATTACAATATAATAACAGTTATGAATGAAAAATTGTGCTGTGATGTAATTTATATAGATTTAACTTCAGCATTTGAAAGGATCATACACAAAACACTGATCAATAAATTAGTACAACTAGGTATTGATGTACTCTTGAAAAGATGGATAGCTGCATGGCTTACAAATAGGACATGGCAAGTAGCATACAGCAATTGGACAGCTGAAATCCTTAGTTACAGTCAAGGTGTCCCACAGGGCTTCTGTCCAAGGCCCTTACTTGTTTAGATTGTGTCTTTCAGACCTAACTTTTTCATCTGAGGTGTACTACAGTCTATATGCAGACAACCTGAAATTGGATAAACTGATTACAAGTGTTACAGATAAGGCATGTCTGCAAAATAACTTGACTAAATTGACCATTTGGGAACAAGAGAATAATATGCTTATAAATACATCAAAAACTAAGCATATGAGATCTGGGAGGCATAAATTGAAAGGTGAATATTTAATACAGCACACAGTGATTGAAACTGTAGACTCATTTAAGGACCTGCGTATATGGGTAGATTCAGCTATGAATTTTTCTAATTGTGTCAACCAATTGGTTAATGATAGTTATAGAACTATAGGTTGTATAAAAAGATTTATAAAGTCTAGGAAATCAAAAATAATGAAGTCATTGTTTGTTAGTTACATTAGTCCCAAACTTGAGTATGGAATAACAATATGGAAACCCTATAAGGAAACAAGCATTAGTAAACTGGAAAGAGTACAGCAGAAATATACCAAGGGCATCCATGGATGTGAAAATTTAAGTTATTATGAGAGACTAAAATATCTGAACTTGTACAGTGTCTCTTACAGATATCTAAGAGGAGATCCTATTCAGGTATATAGACCATTTAGAGACTACCACTGGGAATGTTTGGGGTTATCAAAAAGTACCTGAGAATCATCGTCACAAAAAATTTAGACTCCAAGACAGGAATCCACAAGGTAATTCATGAATATCAACCACAGTGTTCAAGTAAAACGGCAATGAGACACAAATCAAAGAACCGTTGCTAGTGTAGGCAAAAACCAAGCACGTTGCGAATAAAATAAATAGATGATTTATTCCACCACACACAGCAAAAGACACTTCGACTAAGCGCTTTCACCAGATACACTGGCTTCATCAGAGTCATGATTAACATACCCAGCTTGCTTCAAATAAATACTAATAAATTTCTAACATTAGTCAATTATCCAATTAATCAATCTTGAACATCCACAAGACTTACAACTTAAAGCAACATAAAAGCATAATCAATCTAAAATTCCTAACAATGACATTAACCTTAAAATTCTTTGTAAATGTACAATTGATATATAAAAAATCCTGAGTAACCTTTCATACATCCAAATGAAATAAAATTAATATACCTAAATGTGTAATATAAAATAAAATGTTACCTTACCAAATGTTGACAGTATTTTAATACATCGTTACAAAATGTAATTGTGTTAACAATGTATAACTATAGATATAATATTAAATTTATCCTTCCTAATCTTGAATAATATTAATAATGAATAAATAATTAATAATTGACAATGAGCAATATAATAATGATTATTTGTGGTTCATATTAAACTTGCCCTAAATTTCAACAGAGGTTTCAAGGAAATGTTCTCATTAATCCCAGGTGATCTAGTGGCATTCAATCTGATCTGCCACTCCATCTCACGCAACGCCACATGATTTTTAATGTCACCTTGGTAATCAGAATGTACCTTGTCAACTATAAAGAACAGAAACTTTTTAAATTCATGACATTTTTGGGAATGTAAGAAGAGTGCATTATGTTCGTCCCCTCTTCTAATAGAACCACAATGTTCTCGAATTCTTTCTTTTAAGCTTCTCGTTGTCATGCCAACATAAAAAGTTTCGCATGACATACAAGTCGCTATATAAACACAATTCTTGGTTTGACAATTACACATACCAGGGCAAGCAATGGTTCGCCCAAAACCTTTGACAGTGAGGTAGGCCCCTACAGCTATATACCTACACCATTTGCAACAACCACATTTGTTCATAAAGGAACGTCTAGTACCCCTCCAATTTCTTTCCAAAATATCCTTTAAATTGGAACCCCTACTAAAAACTATGGTAGGGGTGTCACCCAGTATATTCCTTGTATCTCTACTTAAGAAATGCTCCCATATAAAGTTCAAACTTGAATGAATACCCAAAGAAATTTCATTGTATTTTAAAACAAATTTAGGACAACACCCAAATTTGTTGTCCTCTTCCATAACTTCGTTCAAGTTATTAAAGTCAATCCGGGAAACCTTTGCTTTCAAAATTGGGACGTACCTAGTGTTCCTCTTTTTATTCACTTCCCGTTTAATTTTAATTAACAAATTCAACGGATAACCCCATTCAAGGAATAATCCAATAAGTGTGTACATCTCTTTTTGGTACACTGTGTCGTCACTAATTAACTTCGATAGACGAACCATTTGGCCCTTCACTAGTCCCCTCCTTTGATGTAAAGGGTGGCAACTTGCAAAATGCAACATAGAATTTGCATAACTAGGTTTTCTATAAATGTTACTATTGAATCCCAAGTCATTTTTTGAAATTTCAATATCCAAATAATTTGCACACTCAGGACTCCAACTGTAAGTAAATGTAAGAAAGTCGGAACTGGTGTTCAAGTGTGCCATGAACTCCTTGACACTTTCTTCATCCCCCCGCCAAAGGATAAGTAAATCATCAAGAAACCTGTTATAAAGTAGAATGTTTTCAACATAACTTGAATTAAATATATTTTCTTTCTCCCATGCTAAAAGAACCAGGTTTGCAAATACAGGGGCGCAACGTGCCCCCATTGCCACCCCAGTTTGCTGTCTATACACTTCACCTTCAAATGTTAAAAAATTGTTCTCCAAAACAAGCCCCATTAATCCGTGACAAATCTCCAGTTTACTTGAATCAAAACTGGGGCTAGTGAAAAGACTATCATAAAAAAGTCTGAGGCCAGTTTGGTGGGGGATGACTGAAAACAGGTTGATGACATCTATTGTCAGAAATCCAAAACTACTAGTATCCACAATATCAACCGCACTCAGTCTCTCTAGACAGTGCCATGAGTCTTTCAATATGTGACCTGCATCCAATGTAGCCTTCTTACAATGCAGGTCAACATATGAAGCCAGGGGTTCAGTCTTCGAACCCTTTGCAGAAACAATGGGTCGAAACTGAAGATGTTCAGTACCCTTGTGCACCTTAGGTATGCCAAAGAATTTTGGCATTTGTGGAAACTTTACTACGAGATAGTGGAACTCTTCCTCAGTAATGGCACCTTGAAATAAGCTGTCCAAAAGATATAAATCAATCCTTTTATATGCCACATTGACCTCATGTCTGGAAACTCTACAATATGTGCTAACATCCCCCAACATTTCCATCATCTGACCAGTATAGTCAATGCTGTACATAATCACCATCCCCCCACCCTTGTCCGGTCTCATGCATCTATACTGTCCTGAAGAACTAAGATCGTGAAGTACATTTCTTTCATCCTGGGATAAATTGTCATCATAACTGGTCTTTTGTCCACAAATTTTTCTTAACTCGTATTCAACAACATTCTCAAAAACAACAAGTTCCCTGCACTGAGGTGGTATGAACACACTCCTTCTTTTTAACAAAGTGTTGTTCTGCCCTTCCCCCCGGTCCATAACACCCAGTGAACCCCCAGAAAAATACATTTTTAAATTTAGTTCTCTTACATAAAGTTTTAAATTTTTTAATAGCTGTGTTGCATCCAACCTAAAATTAGGTACAAATTTGTCACCCTACTGAACAAATCAAAATGTGAGTCATTCAAAACAAGTTCAGTATAATTGTAGATGATAAATCCTTTTTCTTTAACAATGGAATGTTTCATCCCCTCAAAAGGTATCGAAGTTCCCTCCACTGTAGTTCCAATGTGCAAACTAGTTCCACGGTCAGTTACCCTGGACCCCTCCTGACCAGTATCCATTGAAATCACATTTCCTAATGATTCTTCACTGCCCCTATCATCTACAATTTCCTGAATAATACCAAAACTTTCATTCAAAACATTGTCATGTTCGACAATTCTATTAACACAATCATCTTGAAACAATAAATCAACTTTGTTGTTTGCAACTTGGTCTTTCACCCCCCCAACACAATCATCATCACAAATGATGCATTCTAGCGTTTTGTTACAATCAATTAGGGCATCAATGTCATTACAAACATCAAAATTGACAAAAAGTTCGCAATTGTCCAGTTGAATAACTAATTTCTCCTCATCCCCCTCGGACTCCTCCGCTGAAATGAATTGTAGTTCTGCCCCTTGTTCTGAAGTCTCTCCGACCTCCGAGGCAAGGTTGGCTCTTCTAAAAAAATGTCATTACCTTCATTTTCGTCAATTCCTTCCCGGTTAGACCGGTAGGAATCGACCCTAGTGTGTGTCCTGACCATGGCATTGCGACCCGGTGGATAAGCAACCCCGTTTTGATAGTCAGAACTATCTCTTTTAAGTTTTTTGTTCTTTATAGCGACGTTTTTCCTAACAAAAACCTCCACATTCTTAATAACTTTTTCGAAATGACTTAATACCTGAGAATCATCAGACAACCTATGTAGAAGATTCTGTAGGGATGAGAAGTGTACTAAATGGTTCTCTGACAGAGTAGCTGATGGATGGAACAGACTACCAAATTACATTAAAGCAAGTACTAGTTTAGATATTTTTAAGAAGAGCCTGGATACTTATTATGGGAACAAGTGTTTTGGTATATTGGTAAGCTAGAAGGGCATTAATGCCTGTCCTTGAAATATTTGTATGTACGTATCTCTATCAGTGATAGTGTCATTATCAGAGCACCAGTGAAGTCACTTAGGTCACTAACATCCAATGCATCCATATCATTACTTAACTATCCATTTGAAAGTACAGTCAAGAACCATAACTTGGGGAAGGGGTAAAGCTTGTGTAAGCTATTTTCAAAAACAGTTCTATTTTTTCCTCAGTTTCTATATTTTTGTTTCCTTTGGACTGTTAACACTAGTGGGGTTACTAGGAGGATTTGGGCTTAAATATTTCAAATGGCCTCCCTGATATCTTTGCAAATGTAAGTTTTTCTTCAAGTTGGGAAACATCTGGTTTTATCTTCTTTTTCATTTGCTTTGTTACCTCAAGCTTATATGCTTTAGGTAACATGCCATATCAGTATGGTAGTCTGATATTCTGCATGTTAAACATTAGATAGGAAAATGATCAGGTAACTGCAATATTAAAAGATTTTGATTAATTGTTCATATTTGAAATGCAAATGGCAACAGAGCTTGTGGAACTAAATAATTAATACTAATTTCTCAAAGGTTAAAATGTGAAACAGGAAAAAATCTGTATAACTGAGAGGGGACAAAAACATAAAGAAGAGCGACACAGGAGAGATTAGTAAACCTAACTCAGTGAGGTGAGAAGAGTAAGACAGAAATGCATGCTGAGGTAACCATCTAAACTGGGCTGAGAGGTTTTGCTGTCAAGTTTATAATGTATTGGCCCCTCAGTAAGCTTGACTAAAGTAACATCATGTGGAATTTTCTACTTCCCATACATGTTATCTATATAATTTTTATGGAAGTTAAAGACTGATATTCTGATTGTAAACGAAAGCTTATTCCATAACCTTAGAAAGTGTTACATAATCTAGTTGTTATATTTTTGTTTTCATATTACTGTAATTTATTTTTAGCATTATTTCCCCTGAAATTATGTTATCTCTCCTTGTGGTGCATTTCAGGAATAGACTAACAATTCTTACAGACACATAGAGAGTCAGTAGGTT
Organism: Protopterus annectens; assembly: GCF_019279795.1. Lineage (NCBI taxonomy): Eukaryota > Metazoa > Chordata > Ceratodontiformes > Protopteridae > Protopterus > Protopterus annectens. Next base: position 765,459,514 of record NC_056728.1, on the reverse strand, counting down.
TAATAAATAACACACAGGCACAATATTTGGGGTCTAACATCCATGAGGCATATGTTGAAACTAAATTCTCTGGGACTTTTGTGTACCATATGACATACAGATCACAGTAGTTCACACATTAGCATTTGAAAGTGCTTGTGACATATCTAACACACCTTCTTTTTAAAGATAAAAAAGTATAAATCTGTAAAAAGCATGCAGTACTTTACATTCATCAATGTAAATTGTCATTAACGCTCTCTCTCTCTATATATATATATGTGTGTGTGTGTGTGTGTGTGTGTGTGTGTGTGTGTGTGTGTGTGTGTGTGTGTGTGTGTGTGTGTGTGTGTGTGTGTGCATGTGCATGTGTGTGTGTGTGTATGTATGTGTGTGTGTGTGTGTGTGTGTGTGTGTGTGTGTGTGTGTGTGTGTGTGTGTGTGTGTGTATATATATATATATATATATATATATATATATATATATATATATATACATATATAGAGTACTTACGTATTATCACAACCACATTTCCGCACTGCCATTATTTCTACAGTTTTTGCATTTGGCCCATTAATTAAGCACATGTAACTGTAATAGCTAAGTACACAATTTTCTAATTATATAGTAAGAGCAATATTTCAAATAGTAGATAAAATCAAGCTACACCTCCACAGCTGAAACGAAATATAGACATAAAACTAAATTTTAATATGGTGCTAAAACCCTTGAGGCAGACAAGATCCAAATGGGACAAAATAAACACAGAACACAAAGTCCCAACTCTGTAACTCGATAAGCGCTTTCGGTTTGAAACCTTCCTCAGATCACAATAAAAAACTGGGACTTCATTTCCTTTTTCGCAATAAAAAAACGGGAATTCATTCACAATAAAAAAGGGACTTCATTCGCAATAAAAAAATGGGACTTCAAATAGGTCCCTGATTTTCAGACTGTCCCTTCTTATTTATATTTTTTTTGGCTTTGCCCCGATACTTACTTGTGCTAAGAGGTTCAGAACTGTACTGCAGAATGTTGTACAATTATGTATGAGAAGAAAATGCAACAAGACAACAATTCCTAAGCAGACAGTTTTAAAATCATGAGAACAATTACATGCTTAAGCAATGGGCTCACAAATGCAACAACTGTACACAGTTCTGAAGTTCACTCGCAAAAAGGCTGTTACAGTTGTAAGAAGAAGTCCTGTACAAACAGAGGGATTCAGTGAGTGAAATCAGTCCGAAATCTAACTATCGGAGATTAAGTGACGGCCACAGAAAGGGCTTTGAAATGGGACGCTTCTGTTGTTGGGAAATGTTCTACCTTTCACCAGCTATTAACTTTAAGAATGAGTGACAAGCAGCAGGCATGTGAATACGACGGGAAAAATGGCAGTACAGAAATGTAGTTGCAATAATACATAAGTACTATATATATATATATATATATATATATATATATATATATATATATATATATATATACACACACACACTTACATATCACAGGATACTAACATCAAAATTAACTGTTTTTCATAGCCAAGAACATTTCACTAATGAACATTTCAATCCATAGAATCACACTTGATTTTGGAACAGTCCATGTACCTGCCTGATTTCTTCAAATTTTAGCCGTAGCTGGACAATGTAATAGGATTGTTTATATAGGACATTCAGCCTTGGGATTGCGACAGGACTTGATGCACTGCAGTTACATTTGAAGACCTAACTCTAAGAGTCTGGAACTGTGGAAGTCTTGGTTTTATCATTGTTTGCAGTCCTATTTTTCATATGAAACGTCTAGTTGTGACAGTCACTCATCTTTCTAGAACTTCAGCATTTTTGCATTTATCTTGTACAAGCATTTGCTATTTCTTCTGTACAGCTTAATCACCCCCAAACTATTTGGAATCTAATATGGTCATAGGTTAATACTAGGCTGTTGATCCAGTGGACCATTTGTAATATAGCCAAATGATCCTACATTGAATATGCCAAGTCATAAAATAATACCAGATCTCAACAGGATGACTTACTTGGGACCTAGTTATGTATACTTTCCATAAGGGTTTGGAGGGATCCGACGAGAGATGTATTTTTGCCTATCAAGGTGTCTATGTTTGTCTTAAAATTTTAACAGCCTTGCAAAAAGTTTAGAAGATTTAAGATTTTTCCTTGGAAATGTTTGCATAGATATCTTTATACCCCAATCAGACTCCAAATAATTTTTTCTCAGGAGGCTGGCAAATGTTGGAGGTGTGATGGGAAAGAAAGAGATAACTGGGAACATAAGTTTTGAGAGTGTAATAAGTTGGCAGTCTTTAAAATGTATTTTCAGAATACTCTTTCAGGAATATTAGGTGAGCAAATGTGTGTAACAAAGGAAATTATTATTATTTTATTTTAGTTGGAATACAGGATCTGAATTGTCTAGACATAGTAAGGCCTTTGTATGTTTAATTCTGGTGGCTACCAGAAAACAATTACTATAAAAAGGAAATCAAAATCTAAACAAGCTATACTTGAAGTAGTAAATATTGTAAAAGAGATAAGAGAACAGGAAGTGGGATATTTGAAGTAAATTACATAGAAGGAAATGGAAACTGTGGGAACAATACATGCAGAAAAAATGTTTTGGAGGAAGAAAGAAGTCTAAGAAAAAGCAGGAATTGAATAATTTAACAATGCTGCTTAGATTATAGGATATATAACAAAATATGTGATCTTGTTAATATGGTTTGATTACTTTTATATAAATGCTGGTTTAAATACCTTTTGTATTATTTAGATTCTGATGAAGTTCTGTTTCCTAGTACTTAAAGAACGAAAACACTTAATCTACACATCTTGAGTGCCTCCTTTCTGTCGTACAGTAGAAGTGTTTTACAGTTTTTTGGCTTTTTTGTTCTATGCTGGCTTGTGGTTTTACAGTTTTTTATATAAGTGTCAGTCTGCCTATGTCACAAGTAAAGGTGTTTAAAAAAAATTGCTGCCTTACCAACTAATTCATCTTCAGGCTGTGAAATTTCTTATGACTTTTGGACTCTTACTTTATCACAGATCTGTTTATCACAGATCTGTAAGTGTGATACATTTCTGTAGTTTCCATAGTACTAGTATTTCTGTTTCTGCTTTCTTTCCAGTATTTTTTATCATTATGTTGATTTTCTGGCAACAGCAATGAATTTGAAGTAGGGAATCTGTTTTTCATCCATCTGCTCATTAACAGTTGGGCTGCTGAGAGATGAGCCATTGCAATGCCCTATTCCAATATTACAAAAAAAATATATAAGATGGCAGCTCTTTCTGATGAAATTCTTCGCTGTTTGGATAACTATGTCTACTGTCATTAAAGTGAAGATACTGTGAACTATATGTTACATGTCTGAATTCTTACACAGGCACAAATCTTCTAAATTTCTGACTTGAGTATAACAGACAATGTCAGACATGAGAACTTCAAGTATCCTTTTTCTAAACACGTTAGACTTTTTCTAAAATAAGAAAATCTTTATTAAATTATCACTTTTGACATAGCCAATCATACACTTATATAAATGATAACAAACCTTACTGACATATTTTCAGTTGCAAATGTTACACATCAATTATAACCTATCCAGCCATTGTCAGTCAAACATTAAAAAGCTATTTCAATTCCTGTCTTCCCTTAAACCTCATTCTTCCTATAAAACATTATTCTGCATGTATTGTTCCCACAATTTCCATTTTGTTTCTACGTAATTTGCTCCTATCATTTTCTAAAGATCCCACTTTCAGTTGTTTAATCTCTGTTACTGTATTCACTACTTCTAGTACAGTTGATTAAGACCTTGATTTTCATTTTCTAGCAATTGCTTTTTGGCAGCCACCATAATTAAACTCAACAAGGCCTTGCTATGTCTAGGCAATTTTGATTCTGTATCATAGCTCAAAAAATGTCGTTAGTTACACCTATTTGCTCACCCAGTATTCTGTTAGACTAGTCTACAAGGAACTGTTAAAGTCTGCCAACTCATTATATTCCCAAAAATATGATCCCAAGTTCCTCTTTCTCCCCCATCACACCTCCAACATTTGCAATCTACCTAAGGAAAAATCATTTGGAGTCTGCTTGGGATATAAAAATACCTATGCAAACATTTCTAAGCAAAGATCCTAAATCTCCTAGTCTTTATGCATATTTGGGAGCCATACACATATTACCATTGTTTCTATGTGAATTGCTTATCCAATCTATCTTCCCAATCCTTTATAACCTCCTCTGATTGATTCCTATAGTTATCATGCAGTATTTTATATGCACTATTAATTATCCATTTTTTAACATCAGCTTCTGTTCTAGCTTCTACTAAAAACCATACCAGTGCTGGTCTTCCTCTTGGGATCGCCTTTGCTGCATTAATCACAACTGTACATCTTGCATATGTTGCTTTTCACTCATAAAAGATGCATAATTAACTTTCCTCTTGGAAAATAATAAATTATTCATAATTTTAGAAAAAGAAATATCAAATTGATAGAAGTTGTGATGATGTGAGGTAGGGCCAGCTGTGTCAAGGGAAGTAGGACAGTGCATGTGTAACATATGTCAGCATAGCTAGCTGGAGTTTTTTAAAGAATTATATGTCATTTGAATATCAAACTGATTTTTACGGATGCTTGTGTTAAAAATGTATCAACAATAGGTCCTGCTAGACAGAAAAGAAATATACAAGTATGTCAGACTATTGTTGTAACTGATAAAAGGTATATATTTTAACAGAGGATACTGGAAGGGAAGGGGTTAAGCTCAGCCCAGCTAACCTTAAGAAAAACAGTCTGAAATTAAAGGACTTGGTTTAGGCGATAAAGATTTTATCTCACAGGTCTGAATGCAGCCAGATAAGCAATGTCTATGAAAACCCTGGGCTGGGATCCTGCTCTATTGTCCTTAGTGGTGTATAAATTTGTCCTGAGGTGCCAGAGAATGGCTTGTTAGTTTCTGCAGGAACAGTGGAAGTGTTGGAATTGTTTTACAGTTTCCAGATGCTGTAATAAACCTTAGCTAAAGTTCTATGTGTGTACTGTGACACGTGTGATCAGATGTGATGTCATTCTGTAGCCAACACTGAAACTGCATTTGAACACTAGTGAGAGATGAGAGGTATGCACTCTGTTTTTGGACCTGACAAGACACTCATCCGCTTTCATCTTGCCTTGGTTTAGTAAGAAACTAGGGAACAGTGTTTCTTCAGTCAGTTGAGAAAATATAGTGAGATTAGCTAAATGTTGCTTTTTTCTGTATCTGTCTGAGTCTTTCCATCTGTGTTGTTTTTATATTTCCTGCAATTGAATCTATGGTGTTTATTGGAAACAGATATCCAGCATTTTCATGATTTTTTTATTATTAGTTACTAAATATTTCTAAACCTTTCATTGTAGCTAGTCTTTTATAAAATATTTAACCTTTAAGAGCACTTGCATTTATTTAGTGTCGCTGTGGCTCCACATTCCTGAAAGTATTGCTATTGGTTAAACACTACCATTTGTATAAGTAGTAATTATACTAAGTGTAATGGGGTACCCTGGTAAGAGCCTTAAAGTAGCAGGCTCTGGGTGTTCTGGTGGCAGCAAATCTACCTTATAGTCTGGGTGGAGGTGGCAGAGCGGGTAAGCTGTGCCACCCTTTCCCAGGTGAATGTGTGTATGTGAAAATCAAATCTCAGGGTGTGTATGACAGCTACTTTGAACAGGGACACTGACAGCACTGATTTTACAGAGATGGTGGTGGAGGACTTAGCTTGCAACACCCGGCTAAGGACTCAGTTCTATAGTAGTCAGTGGGAAATCTTTCTTGAGGCCTGGAGAAAAATCCCAGCCCCAGGACTGCAGTGTGCATTCTCTGTGTGCTCTTAAGGGAAGTTGTACTTGGTGCAGAGGGCTGCATCTGAAAATACTGTGTGTCTATTTTTCTCACAATGAACGTTCCCCGTGGCAGTGGTGAGGATTGAGGCTCCTTGATCACTGGCCCAGAGGAGGGACATCACAGAAGTATTATTACAAGACATGACAAATAAATTAAACGTGATGCATAGTAAAGAGTTAAGACATGCAAAGTACAATAAAATAGCCAGATTTGCAGCAAATACCTCACTAAAAACACCCTGCAAAGCCCTTAGAGATTTACACTGGTTAGAACTCCCCCACTACCTTAAATACACACAACTCATAATAGTCCACAGCTTAATTAATTTCTCTGAAAAAATACTCATCAGTTAAAAAATATGCTCCAACCATACTCCAGTTCTAGACTACTATGGTCTAGTAACAAGCCTTGCCTCTCCATGTCCAAAACAAGCAACTCAGGTGGGGATTCTCTATACTCTCACACATACATTCAAGTTACTGCTGAAACAATATCTAAGCAGAAATTGTCTCTGCTCCTGCTCAGCTCCCAGCTAGAATAAATTTTGTGACCACACCTGTTAACTTTTCTCCAAATACTTGTCTTACCACTTTTTCTCCATTGGGCCAGAAAGATACTCATTAAATGACAAGGAGTAATGTTTACATAAATGATATCAATTTCATACTCAAAGTGAGAAGCTTTTCTCCTCTAATTAGATCAACCACCATCTTGCTATCTCTCCCATCACAGTTTCATCACTCTATCCTCATCTACCCAAAACTAATACTTCTTGAAACAGTCTAAGTAGCCCCAACATTCTCACTTTCCTAACTACTTTACTTCTCAGTCTTAAATGTATCAATACTTTAATAGTTGCTCTAATACTAACATCATAGCTGCTCTTAGGCATAGGCCAATTAGGTGGCTGCCTAAGGCACCACTCTAGCAGGGGTACCTTTTCCAGTGCTTATTTGTTTATTTATTTATTTGTAGTAAAGAAATCATTTCTGTATCATATGTTGAATGACTACAAGAAAAAATGATGAATAAGAAAAACTGTGAGAAAAAGAAAGAAAAAAGTAAACTGGATGGTGTAGATAGACCAGGATGAAGACACCTGGTGGTGTGGGGGTGCTCTGGAGCCCTTTTGCCTAGGGCACCCATTGACCAAAGGCTAACCCTGACTAACATATCATACTATATTTCAGTATCAACCACCTTCCACTTTTCTAATATTTCCTCTCCTTTTCAGTATTTTAATTGCTAGAAATCACAGGTAATATTACAATATATTTAGCAATGTTTTATCTCTCTCTACTATATACAAGCCTAGACTATTTTTAATGACTGATCAGCACTCTATATACCCATGAAAGGTATGCACATGCTCTGTTTCAAAATTATGTTAATGTAAGCTACTGGAAAACTTTTTCTCTCATGTATATACATTTATCTATATTTTTTATTCCTTTGATATCTTGTAACTGTATTTTATGTATATGCCAAAACTGCCATTAAATGTGGAGTTTTTCTCCCCAGACCTCTGCTGAAAATGGCTTTAACTGAGTCAGACTTTACTGGTAAACAAAGATAAATAAAATAAATAAAAGGATGTTTTTGGACTACAGAATGAACTAGAGTACAGAAACTTTGATATGAATGACAGATAAGAGTTAAGACCAGGAGCAGAAAATAAACTAAGTTGGTACATCAAGTAAAAGAACTCTGGCTCAAATAAGCAGTTAAACATGACAAATAAAGCAAGATAAATCCATCTGAACAATAAAATGGCTCATATTAAAAATAATGATTTACTACAATAACATATTTTAAAGCAAGCTTACAAATGACAAAGGTAGACTAAATCCCATTGTTATTGAACCAGTGCATATGCTGCCTTTATGTATAAAGTTACCAACTGTCCCTTTGTTTAATACTACACTTTATATATGTGCAGTTGCACCCTCTGACAAACCAAGGTGACAGCAAATGCTCTGACAATTGTAAATGAGAAATTTCCAACTTTCATCCAAATGATACCAAAGCTACAATAATATACTTGAAATACAGTAATACAATTTACATGTACCACATATAAATGCAACTTAGCAGAAATAATTAACATTCTACAGTACAAAATCTTTAACTTGACAATAAAGTACAAATAAGTTTTTTTGCTTTGGCTGAAGGCATGATTCTTATAAAGTTTCATATCTCACATCTCTGTAAGAAATCCCCACTTTAGCTATATGAAGGCAGTAGTTCTGTACCTGATATCTTCAGGCTAGAGTGTGCATGTGGCAGTATATGATGCCCATCTTTTGCAGGTCATGCACTGGTCATCCTAGCGTGTACAAAACAGCATGACATTTCCCTTTATGCGTACATAATTTTTCTCTGTCTTCATTATCCACATGTGGCATATCATGGTGTTCAGTGGTACATTAAACAGTGGCAGTTATTTGTAGTACAGTGGGTAGTGAGTAGTGGGCAGCCACTAATGCCTGCTGTTTATTGTATTCTTCATGGCTGCCATCTTCCCTGCCAAATCACAGCTGTTGTATTTCTATAGCTACCTGCTGTGACTGGTCTTGTTGTCCTGCATGACACCTTATGATCAGGACTGATCTAGCCTTCCATCTCTGTTGCATACTCTGGAATACCAACAGAGGAGTCCAATCATGCCAAGTGTGACTTTAATGGGCCAAACTCATGGTTTACTATGGAGTCGGTCTTAGTGTATATGTGTTGTTATAGAGATGCTCCAGTGCAGTAAACTGGTGAAGGATTGGTATCATAAACCATAGCTGAAGAGGATGTCTTCTACCTGTAGATATGTATGTAGTGGACATTTGGAGACATCTAGGTGTATGCATATTATGTCATATAGTTTACTATTGTTCTGTCCATCAACTTAAGTATAAGATGCCTTCACATGATGCAGCCATCTCTGTTGAAGTAATGCAGATTTTATGTGCATGCCAGTACCAGATCTCTGTATGCATTTAATATAATAACATTAGGCACGCTATCAGACTGGGTTATGCCACTGGACCCAATGATAAGGGATAATGGCGTAGTCACAGAAGTTGCTGAAACAAAGTTGGATTCTGTTTCCGGACACATGAATCTGCATAATGATTCTGATGGCAGATATCAGGTGCCACATGCACCATTGTAGTAGCCACCTCACTGTGACTCACGAGGAATGGCAGGTAGGAGGTGACAGATGATGAGGCTGATTCTAGAACTCTGGAAGTATCTAGATGGTGTGACTTACTTGTGGGTCTCTTGAAAGTTGAGGAGTTCATTGACCAGATAAGCAGACAGATTATTAAATTCCAGCTAGCTATTAAAATGACCAGCCAAGACTTGGTATGTGTGCTGGCTACTGATGGGCAGAGGGGTGTCAAAAGTCACCATTTTGAGCTGTTTGATGCACTGGTGGCACATGCCAGCCAGTCAGTTGTTATAGTATGTGCCAGTTTCTATAACCAAATTATTTAGTGCATGACTGGACATGGTTGTTGTCATAGCATATCACACACTGTTAAAGCACAGGTTGTGGCTGTCAAAGTGACTGAGTGTTGTGGCCATGAGGATGTGCATTTGCCAGTTCAGTACCAGGATGTCAAGACTGGCCACCTTACTCCACACCATCCACTTTCATGAGCACACCACAGTCATACAGAAAGGCATCATATTTGCCATCACTGACTGCCAGGATCTTGATCTCAGCTGCATAGACAGTCTACAGACTGAGAATTTCCAGAAGTTTATATGGCTTGTCAAACAGGGTTTCTCATCTCCAGCACCTTGTAGCTGCATCCCTTACTGCTACTATGGCTATGCCTGTCAATCCATCCGTTAATGTTTTAATTCTAATTCCACAATGTGTGTGTGTGTGTGTGTGTGTGTGTGTGTGTGTGTGTGTGTGTGTGTGTGTGTGTGTGTGTGTGTGTGTGTGTGTGTGTGTGTGTGTGTGTGTGCGTGCGTGTGTGCGTGTGTGCGTGCGTGCGTGTGTGTGTGTGTGTGTGTGTGTGTGTGTGTGTGTGTGTGCGTGAGATGGGATCTCCCCCAGGCTATGCTCTGTATGTGCCTTGTCACATGTTGCCTAGCTTGCCATGACATATCTTACCAAGGCCATCAGAAGGTGCTACAAATGACACATCAACACAGGGGAAAAGCTGTCCTAGTTATGCTGGCACTGCCATCTTCAATAGCACTCTGGAAATGCTTCCACCAGATATAGCAGCAGGATCTGTAGCACACAAGCAGCAGACTAAGACACTGACCTGTACCATGTCTTACTTGCAAGCAGTCTAAGCGGTTCATGCATATCCTCACTGGAGTTACGCAACACAACTCCTACCTGGTGCATAAGTGTTGACACTAAGTACACCTGATGCACCTGAAATATAAACCACATACCATATTATTGTCATATACAGTATTATTGCCTCTAGCACTACAACAAACATTTGGCCACCACCACACATGCAGCATGTGGCATTCCAAACATTTACTTCTGCAAGCTCCTCTATCACTTTGTCACAGCATTCCTATTGTCTCCATAGGGTGTGCCAAACCAAAGTGAAATTAAATGGGCATGTTTTATAGATAGAGTCTGATTAACACACAGAAAGTATTAACATACACATACAAGTATACTTATCTCCATCTTTGACTGGCACACTCACCACAATGTCATCTGGCTCATTCCTTCCACTCAGAGACACCAGGAATGCTTCAGAATCCAGCAGGATAATAGACAACTCACCACTACTGTGGTATTGTTGGTCATAACTATGTCACAAGTCTTTTCATGGTCTGTGTTTTATGGGCTGATGACTCTGCATCAGCAAGCTTGTATTATTTAAGTTGCCCAAAAGCACTGACATGATACACTGTGGTCTCCAAATTGTTGATCATGTTGGTTTCTCCACCAGAAGAACAAACCATGCTTTCAAAAGACATGTATATCATTTTCATCTGCTGTAAAGTTATCGTGTTGGTTGCCTCATCATGTTGCCATTTGTACATTAACAGTATATAAAACAGATACACAGGACTGTACTTAAACCAACCTAATGCAATAAAAACTAAGGACTGTCACATGTGACACAGAACAGCTGCAGATAGTTATGAACCTAAATTCTGGTTTGCAGTAATTTGAAAGAAGGACCTGTCTCTATAAAGCTGTAGTAATCTTTGGGTGACTGTATTCCAGTCACACGGGAAGCATTCTTTTACATCGTGGCTGATCTGTCTACCAGCAAAAGGAATCATAAAACCAGCTTAGAAATTGATTTATTTGAGCTTTTATTTGCTAACATTTCATGATGAAGGATGACTGAATGGTCCAGCCATATGCCAAAGTATCTGAATTGTATGGTAGTTAATATCTATATATTTTTACTGTAGTGCATTAGTAACAGACCTTTTCTGGGACTGAAACAAATATGATTGCTTTGTGTTTGGAGCAGCTGCTTATGGGTCTTATGTTATGTAGCAAGTCTGATTTTTCTGGGGTTTTACTGAATTTTTTACTGCTGTGAGTGATAGTGATGATTTGCAGACTACAGAGTCATCTGCAAAGATAATTAGACTGAGTGTGTTTATGGAGGTACTCACAAGTTAGGGAATTGAATTATTCCTCTAAACATTTTACTAGAAGTGGTGGAAAGAAAATTGGTCTATAATTTGTAATTTCAGTAGAGAAGATTAATATTGATTTCCAGACAATTGGGTAAAAGATTGGAAAATGGATAAGTTATGATTATGTCAGAGTCGCTCTAAGATGGGGTCCTTAGATATGTTAACAGAGCAAGTACAAAGGCAGTCACTTCCTGGTGGACCCTAGTTGAGGAGTTGGTGTAGCAGTGTATTAGCCTTGAGACAAGCTGAAACTTTTAAGTGAAAAAAAAACAGCTTATAAACAAGCATAAGACAAAGAAGCAACTCAGACAGGATGACACACACACACACACACACCTGTAAAGTTTTACTGAGTGTTAATTTTTTGATAAACCAGATTTTGAGGATAACTATTTCACCCCCCTGCATGTCTTTGGAATGCAGAAGGAAAACAAGTCACATGACAGAAACACATACTGCAATAGAGAAGACATTCAGCCTCTGTACAGAAGGCATCCAAGTCAGGAACTGAATTGGAACACCAAGTGGTGAAGCAGTAACACTAACTGCTGCAAAACTCTGTTGCCCTACAAAATATATTAATAGAGTTTTACCCAAGCTCTTTCTATTTATCACAATTTCCATACTACATTCTGCTTGACTATGCAAGGAATCCAAAATACATCATATAGTCTGTCCTTCTGTTACACTGCATCTTATGCTTAGTGCGTGGCACACATTTAAATCTTTATCTGATGTCCTGATTTATATATTATGGAGCTTTATTTTTATGTATCTCTATGTATATGCAATATGCAGTCTCTTTCTGTTGAAATGCTTGTATTTTGTTGCCTTACTACTCATGCATATCTAATTACAGAGCATTTCTTCCCAGGCATCCACTGAAAATGGAACTCGGCCTAATTGTACAACCCAACAAACAAAGATGTAAATATACAAATGGAAATGTTTGGTAGTTCTGAAGTACAAGACCAGATCAAAAATGTACTGTTGGCTGCAATGTTAAGACTGTGGCTACTGAACTGTAAGACCATTAGTAGAAGTGTATTCCCTACCCTTCCTGAGTTTAAAAGGCAGGCCTAAACACCTGGGATTTTGATGAAGTTGATACGATTAATTGAGACACAAGGGCTGAAAATAGAGAGTAGCCTAGGTTTAGTTCTAAGTCACCACATAATTCTAGGAGACAGAGAAAAAGAAGAAATAGAATGCGCATATACGATTTTTTTTAGTCACGATGCATATACCATTTCTATTTCTGGTAGGAATTTACCATAATTTGGATTAACCAGGGAGGTAGAAAGTTGATGGATGATACTGGACTAAGGAAGGAGTACAGATTAGCTGCAGGATACTTAGAAAATTCTGGAAAAGTCTTAAAAAGGTTGAAATAATGTGAAAATCTCGATATGGAAACATTGCGAGTAATGTGCTGATTTTGTCAGTGCAAATCAGTAACAAAGACAATTTAGAGACAATGCTACTTATGAAAATAATCTCATGATTTAGACATTTTGTCTACTGTAACATTTCTTGTGGAAGAAATATGCTGACTTTGAAGAGCTGTTCTTTAAACCATAACTAGCACAAGATCATTGTCAACTTGTATAAGTAAAAATGTAACTGAGTTTGATTTGGATAGGAATGGTGCATGTAATTTAGGGTCCCAGTTACACATGTCCATGTGTAACAAAATAAATATTATGGACTTTTTTTTTGAAATGTGACATCAGTAATATATACTTTTCCACTATAACAAATATAACTGAAGGGGTTGGGGGTTGGCTTAATGGTTGAGGTGCTTACCTTACAAATGCAGGGTATAGAGTTTGATTCTCACCTTGTAGGAAAATTGGTTAGGCTTAAAATGACTCACAAGGGCAGCTAGCCTAATACTTACCTATGAACATATGAAACCAAGTCATAAAGTAATGGAACAGACAATTGTAAGATCAGCACAATACACTGCATCACAATATCCATAATAACTATAAGCATACTATGCATATGCTGGAAAAAAATCTAGATAGTAACACATTTCAACAAAACTGAATTGATCTAACATTCTGCAAACTGTATGAAACTCAAGAAACATCCTGTAATATGCATTTCCTGTGAGATCTGTAAATGGGCATTAAACACCAGTTTAAAACATCCTTATAGTTTAGCATATTATTCATACCTAATGATGTTGAGGAGCCCATAATATCTCTCAGAGGCAATGAATGGCATTAGTAATGAGTGGGATGAACCGCAGAACCATGATATGCATTATGGGATTTTTAGCAAGATGTCTGAAACAAATATGAGTCAGTTTCTGATACTTTCAGATGAAAACATTTATTCATAGATACTCATATTTTTTTCCATAAATACCCACTTACTAGCAGTTACAGGAGGCAATATGGAACACACAATCTCAAAGTACAAGCAGGAACTAAAGCACATAAAATACAAATTAATTACAAAATAGTATGACCTAAAGTAAATTGCATATAATGAGATGCCTTGGCATTATCAGAACATTTCCGTAAAGGAGTGTGCAAAGTCCTTGTAATGTGTCTCTGTTACCAGGTAGATGGAACTGTCATGTTTCAGCTGTTTTATTTCCTCTTGCAATACCTCATGCATGTTGCATCCACCACATTCCTAGAAACAGCCCTTGCTCATATTAGCATGAAAGTTGTATCAGTTTTAATTTCCTTGGGTTCATATTTTCATAGGTCTGCAAACCAATTACAAGCCTAGTCAAAAATTTTTTTTTCAAGAGTTCCCTCTAGCTTCAAGGAGGGCAAGACAGGATAGACCAGGGAAGAATTTGCGTCTGTCCATCCAATTCTCTAGGTTTACCTTGAAAGTGGCAAGAGAGCTACTTTGCTTGACATGTAGCAGAAGTTTGTTACAGCAGTGAGGGATACTCTGAGTTATGACTCTACTCTTATCGCTCCATGTCTACTTTATGTGCTAATAAATGTTTAGTTTCTTTAACCACGTATTTGAAGTACCATTTTTTCTGTGAAATAATATGAAATCAATGGGATTTGGGTCTTTCATGGCTCAAAATCTAGACACATCTCAATGGAGTAGAATATAAGAGATGCAAAGAGATGTCTGCCAGTCTGTTCTGATAACTCTTTAGGCCCACTGATCTTTTTAGTTATGAATGTTTGAGGTCTTTCAAGTTGAGTGATAATGTTTAGACAAATACATGCCAAAAGGGGCATTATATTCAATATTAGGTCTGATGAGAAATACATAAAGGGGAATTAAGACTTCTTTGGTAATAACAGAGATGCTTTTAGAAAATAGAAGAGCCAGACAGAAGGCTTTCTGAGATACTGACATGATTGCTAAAAGTCCTTGGTTCATAGGTTCATAGGTTCATAGGTTCATACTAGGCTATCTGCCCTAGGGCATTTATAAGCCTAGCCAGAGTGTGTGTGGCTTTCACCACCCTTTAGGATGAGAATACTATACCCATGGTGTATCAGAATAAAGTTTTGTTGTACAGCACATTTAGTTACATGTTTAAGAATATCTGATATGAGCAGAATTAAGAAGTGTTCAAAGTCCTTGCCACGTGTTGTCTCAGCTGCCAGGCAGATGGAGCTGTCATGCATTTCTATTTATTTCTTTTTGCAATGTTTCATGGACATTTTACCCAGAACATTCTAAGACATATCCCTTGCTCAGATCAGCATAAACATTTTATTAGCAAGAGCTACCTTCTTTAACAGCCACTGATGTATCAACATAATTTGTTCTTGTAAAATACATGTAGTCATGTATTTAAGGATCTCTAGTGTTAACAGAATTACCCCATCCCCTAACTTGCAGTATAGAAACATGCATGTGAAAAATCAGTGGCAGATGTGCATTGCAGCAATATCTAGAGATAATACTTTTATCCACGGATTCGTGATAAGTGTCTTAGGAAATTACATGCAACTTGTGATTACCACATATTAAATAGAACTAAAAATCTAGTTAAAGAAAAAGAAGTATACCATAAAGCTTTCATGAAATCTTCTATGGAATTCCAAAAATGTTTCAAAGAAGGACAGCCAAAAAATATATGCATCCAATCTGCATTACAAATCTTGTTATATCTCCAACATTTAATGGTAATGCTTTTATTTATTTTGACCATTCTATTTAGAGTTAAGAAAGATCTGTATAAAAAAATATCAAAGTAAAGGCCAAGGCCAGCTTCGAGAGAAAAATTGCACAGGACACCAAAGACAATCATAAGGCTTAATCATAAGTTATGTTAGAAACCTGGGATGCAACTCCCAGACTTGTTCTAAGTTGATTCCAAACGACAAAAAATACACTGAACCCACAGACATCGCCAATATCCTGGCAGACAGGTTCAGTGCAAACTTCTCCACCCCCTCCCCCCCAAAAGAGCAAGTATCTATCCCAGCAGAGGGCTGCCTCCCAAACACCTCTCATGCTCAGGTGAAGGCTGCCCTCTCCAAAGCAAAAAACACTGCTTCCATGGGACCAGATGGCGTCCCAGGTTGTGTCCTACATGAACTCCAAGAGGAACTAATCCCTCAAATAAAACAGCTATACAATCTCAGCCTCACTACAGGATATGTGCCCACAGAATGGCGTACAGCAACAGTGGTCCCACTCCACAAAGGTGAAGCCTCTACGGACCCTGGAAACTAGCGCCCCATAAGCCTGACTAGCTTAGTCTGCAAGGCTATGGACAGGATCATCATGGAGCTCATAAACAAAGACATTGGGGACCTATAGACACTAGATCCTACCCAGTTTGGCTTTGTCAAGGGCAGATCCTGCCTTTTGAACCTGGTTGACTTCTTCGAAACAGTCACCAAAGCCATAGATGAAGGGAAGGTAGTCCACACAGCCTATCTGGACCTTGCAAAGGCATTTGACACAATACCCCACTCGGGCATCATAGATAAGCTATCCAGCTTAAATATAAACCCCTATGTCACAAGATGGGTCGCAAACTTGCTCAAAGACAGAACCCAAAGAGTGAGAGTTGCTGGAGCCATGTCCAACTCGAAACCGGTCACAAGTGGCATCCCACAGGGTTCTGTCCTGGGACCACTCTTGTTCGGTATATACTTTTCCGAGGTACAGGCAAATGTGGGAGGAATATGGCTCACCAAGTTCGCAGACGACTGCAAACTGGGCGCCATAATCAACTCTCCAGCTGACACAAACATCCTTCAAAAAGGTCTCACAGAGACAGATAACTGGTGCCAGCACCATGGTTTAAAGCTAAATGCCAAAAAATGTATAATCATACCCTTTGGCAAAAACAATGTGCCCACAAATTACCACATAGGCGGAAACCCATTAAGTACAGAGAAAGTTATTAGGGACCTGGGGACCCAAGTTGATAGCAATCTCTCCTTTGAAAACCACATTGCCAAAGTGGTTAGAAAGACCTTCTACATAGCCCACCTCATCACGAAGGGTTTCACATCTAGATCAAGAGAGGTAATCATGCCCCTTTATTCATCTCTCATCAGGCCCATCATAGAATACAATGCCCCTTTTGGGATGTACCTTACCCGACATCTGCAACAATTAGAAAGACCCCAAAAGTATCTCACCAAGAGGATCAAGGGTCTCAAACAGATGCCATATACAGCTCGGTTAAAAAAACTCCAGCTCTACTCAGTTGCATACTGCCTACTTTGAGGTGATCTATGCCTGACATACAAAGCTATGTCAAATCCAGAATTAATGGACATGCTCCACCTCAGTAAATCTAAATCCCTTAGAGCCACACGCTCGAGGGACTTGAACCTCAGCACAGAAATAAATAGAACTTGCTGGAGGGACAGGTTCATAACCCAGAGGCTCCCTTC
This sequence comes from Protopterus annectens, assembly GCF_019279795.1. Lineage (NCBI taxonomy): Eukaryota > Metazoa > Chordata > Ceratodontiformes > Protopteridae > Protopterus > Protopterus annectens. The sequence continues at coordinate 765,442,126 of NC_056728.1, read as the reverse complement.
GCTCTGGAATAGAATTCCAGTTCATGTGAGACAGAGCACCTCACTGAATCTCTTCAAGAAGAATCTCGATAGATGGATAGGGGATCGTAGGTTTGTCCCAGGGATTACTCCCGTGTCACTATTAGACAGAGGGACAGTAAACTAAACCTTAAAAAGGGCACAGTATACTCAAATCAAGGGGTGGCGTAAGCCATACAGAATCAGGCTAGGCTTATAATTGCCCCAGGGCAGATAGCCTAGTATGAACCTATGAACCTATGAACCTATAAATATACATCAATGTTGAGACCAAGATGTATTTTTAATATAATTTAATATTAGGGATTTCTGCTTTTGATTAAATAAAGAGTTATGATCCCATGTTTCCCAAAATTTTCATTCCAAATAATATTGTACTCTCAAAATTTTATATAATTTGGAGATAAGGTTTTCTATATTAGATTTGTTGTAAAATATATCTCAGAAAAGTTGAATTAGTTTAGGGTTTTCTTTATCACATGAATATACAAGAAATAAACATTTGTCTTGAGCCGGTATTTTAGTGTTCTGTAGAAGTAACCAGTCTTGAGGATCCAAATCATAATCATGTATAAGCTGATGAAGATATTTTACTTTTAGATCTTTAAAATATTGATACCGGCAAAAAAAGCCTTTGGTCTCGCAGAAGTCAAGTTTAAGTTTGGAGAATTTATTAAAGAAAGATTTGGTTATACTAAAGAGAATGACAGTCTCAAACCAAAGTTTCAGGTCTATTTTGCTGAGTATGATATTTCTAAAAGAATGTAAGATGTGGTTCATAAAACAGAAGGATGACAAAGAGGGGAGCATTATATTGTATGTTATTACAATGATAATGCCAAAAGAATTTACTTTGATTTATATTGCTATTATTTCCTGTTAAGTCATCATTAGTATTAAGTAGGTCAAAATGTAAGGTTTTTTGATTTGTGTTATAATTAAGATCAATCCAGTTTAGGATAGTTTTAAAAATTGTTGCTTTAACATAGTTATTTACATCAGGAAAGTTAATACCTCCTAAGCTCTGAGGTTTAGTATGATGATGTAGGGCTACCCTAGGTTTGTTTTGAAACCATACAAATTTTAGTAATGGTTTATTACTGTCTTTAGTAAGTGACTTAGGATAAATGGTTAAAGGTTGTATTATATATAATAGTTTAGGAAAGAGAATCAATTTGATTAATTGCAATCTATCATCAAAGGATATTATAGTTTTGTTCCATTTAATAGTCAGAATTTAGATTATGTTTAAAATATTTTTATAATTTGTAGTTCTTATTCCTTCAATAATATTCATTATAGTTATTCCTAAATATTCAAAATAAGTAACTTGTTTATCTGTGATGTTTTTTTTTTTTTTGCATTTGTAATGTCCTTTTTTTCTTTAAAAATATAAACATGGATTTTAGATTATTAAATCACATTATATCACCAACAACATGTAACTCAGCCACTGGGGATGCACAAGCCAGTGCATTTCTTCGTGCAGGTCCTTAGCCCAGATAAATGGGGAGGGTTACGTCAGGAAGGGCATCCGGTGTAAAACTTCTGCCAAATAACATATGTGGACAACAATGCAGATTTCCATACCAGATCGGTCGTGGCCCAAGTTAACAACGACCGCCACCAGTACTGTTAGCCAACAGAGTGCTGGCGGAAATTGGGCTACTGTTGGCCAAAGGAGGAGAAGAAGAAGAAGAGGGGGAAGGCATGCTGAAAGCAGAAAGAGAGGAGGAAGGTTAGGAGTGTAGTAGTGAGGGTAGGAACTTTGAATGTCGGCAGTATGACTGGTATAGGGAGAGAGCTGGCTGATATGATGGAGAGAAGGAAGGCTGATATATTGTGTGTGCAAGAGACCAGATGGAAAGGGAGTAAAGCCAGGTGTATAGGAGGTGGGTTCAAATTGTTCTATCATGGTGTGAATGGGAGGAGAAATGGGGTATCCTGAAGGAAAAGTATGCCAAGAGTGTTTTGGAGGTGAAAAGAGTGTCGGGCAGAGTAATGTTTATGAAGCTGGAAATTGATGGTGTAATGATGAATGCTGTTAGTGCATACTAGTGCAACAGTTGGGTGTGAAATGGATGAGAAAGAAGAATTTTGGAGTGAGTTGGATGAAGTGGTGGTGAGTGTACCCAAGGGTGAGAGACTGGTGATTGGAGTGGATTTCAATGGGCATGTTGGTGAAGGGAACAGAGGGGATGAGGAAGTGATAGGAAGGTATGGTGTTAAGGAGAGGAATGCAGAGGGTCAGATGGTAGTGGATTTTGCGAAAAGGTTGGACATGGCTGTGGTGAATACGTATTTTAAGAAGAGTGAGGAGCATAGGGTGACATACAAGAGTGGAAAAAGATGCACACAGATGGATTATATCCTATGCAGGAGGGCCAGTCTGAAGGAGATTGGAGACTGTAAAGTGGTGACAGGTGAAAGTGTAGTTAGGCAGCATAGAATTGTGGTCTGTAAGATGATGTTGGTAATCAAGAAGAGGAGGACAAGTATGAGAGCAGTGCCAAGGATCAAATGGTGGAAGTTGAAAAAGGGTGATTGTGAGCTGGAGTTCAGGGAAGAGTTAAAACAGGCACTGGGGGGCAGTGAAGAGTTCCCGAATAGCTGGTTAACTACAGCAGAGATGGTAAGGGAGACAGCTAGAAAGGTGCTTGGTATGACATCTGGACAGAGGAAGGAGGACAAGGAGACCTGGTGGTGTAATGAGGAAGTACAGGAGAGTATACAGAGGAAGAGGCTGGTGAAGAAGAAGTGGAATTGTCAGAGAGATGAAGAAAGTAGACAGGAGTATAAGGAGATGAGGCGCATGGCAAAGAGAGAGTTGGTAAAGGCTAAGGATAAGGCATATGGAGAGTTGTATGAGAGACTGGACACTAAAGAGGGAGAAAAGGACCTGTACCAATTGGCTAGATAGAGGGACCGAGCTGGGAAAGATGTGCAGCAGGTAAGGGAGATAAAGAATAGTGAGGGAAATGTACTCACAAGTGAGGAGAGTGTGTTGAGCAGGTGGAAAGAATACTCTGAGGGACCGATGAATGAAGAGAATGAGAGAGAGCGAAGATTGGATGATGTGGGGATAGTGAATCAGGAAGTGAAACAGGTTAGCAAGGAGGAAGTAAGGACAGCTATGAGAAGAATGAAGAATGGAAAGGCTGTTGGCCCAGATGACATACCAGTGGAAGCATGGAGCTGCTTAAGAGACATGGCAATGGAGTTCTTAACCAGATTGTTTAATGAAATCTTGGAAAGTCAGAGGATTCCTGAGGAGTGGAGAAAAAGTGTTTTGGTACCTATTTTTAAGAATAAGGGTGATGTGCAGAGTTGTAGTAACTACAGAGGGATAAAACTAATCAGTCACAGCTTGAAGTTATGGGAAAGAGTAGTGGAAGCTAGGTTAAGAAGTGAGGTGATGACTAGCAATCAGCAGTATGGTTTCATGCCAGTAAAGAGCACTACAGATGCGGTTTGCTCTGAGACTGTTGATGGTCAGAAGGAGTTGCATTGTGTCTTTGTGGACTTGGAGAAAGCATATGATAGGGTGCCTAGAGAGGAGTTGTGGTATTGTATGAGGAAGTCAGGAGTGCAGAGAAGTATGTAAGAGTGGTACAGGATATGTACGAGGGTAGTGTGACAGTGGTGAAGTCTGCAGTGGGAGTGACAGATCCATTTATGGTGGAGGTGGGATTACAACAAGGATCAGCTCTGAGCCCTTTCTTATTTGCAATGGTGATGGACAGGTTGACAGACGAGATCAGACAGGAGGCCCCATGGACTATGATGTTTGCAGATGACATTGTGATCTGTAGTGAGAGTAGAGATCAGGTTGAGGAGACCCTGGAGAGGTGGAGATATGCTCTAGAGAGGAGAGGGATGAAGGTTAGCAGGACTAAGACAGAATATGTGTGCGTGAATGAGAGGGAGGATAGAGGAATGGTGAGGATGCAGGGAGTAGAGTTGGCGAAGGTGGATTAGTTTAAGTACTTGGGATCAACAGTTCAGAGTAATGGTGAGTGTGGAAGAGAGGTGAAGAAGAGAGTACAGGCAGGGTGGAATGGGTGAAGAAGAGTGTCAGGTGTGATTTGTGACAGACGGGTACCAGTAAGAGTGAAAGGGAAGTTCTACAAGAGGGTAGTGAGACCAGCTATGTTGTATGGGTTGGAGACGGTGGCATTGACAAAAAGGCAGGAGTCAGAGCTGGAAGTGGCAGAGTTAAAGGTGTTAAGATTTGCACTGGGTGTGACAAGGATGGACAGGATTAGGAATCAGTATATTAGAGGGTCATCTCAGGTTGGACGGTTTGGAGACAAAGTCAGGGAGGCGAGATTGCATTGGTTTGGACATGTGTGGAGGGATGCTGGGTATATTGGGAAAAGGATGCTAAGGATGGAGCTGCCAGGTAAGAGGAAAAGAGGAAGGCCTAAGATAAGGTTTATGGATGTGCTGAGAGAGGACATGCAGGTGGTTGGTGTGACTGAGCAATATGCAGAGGACAGGAAGAAATGGAAACAGATGATCTGCTGTGGCGACCCCTAATGGGAACAGCCGAAAGAGAAGAAGAAGAAGAAGATCACCAGCAACATGTAACCTTCATACATTCACCCACCAACCTTCTCATAACCCCCCCACACCTCAACGATCAACGACATTATTTCTCCATGCCTATTTAACACTACTACTACCAAACTCGTCTCATTCAAGTATGTACAAATAAAGACAACTCCTTACTTGTCACTCAAATATGTCAAACTTTGATCAAACTCAAAAACCTACACCACATTATTTCAGTTCACATTAAACTTAGTGGTGACATACACCACAATCAAGGGCCCTACTATTACAAAACAAACACCTTACTTCACTAATGTCACTAATCTCCAACACAATAACACAGCTCTCCTTGTTGTTAATATGAACCTAGGAAACATTCTCAATAAAAAATCTTTGAATGTCATGCAACCTTCACCCAATGTATTCCAGACATAGTCATAATAAGAAACCTAGCTAAAACCAGATATACAGGATACTAACCCCTGGGTATAACATCTAAAGGCTTGACAGGATTCATAAATAGGGTGGATGCATTGCCATAATATACAAAGATAACCTCAACTTAGAATGTCTAATAACAAACTATCCAGACCACAATAATTTGGAAATCCCCACCACTCACCTTAAAATCAACCCCAACAAAAGTATCATTCTTATAGCAGCATACATACCCCCTGGTAATAACTCATCCACCATTGAAGACTTCCTCTGTTGGGTCAGTTCAAAATATAATCAAGAAACCATAATCATGGGGGTCTTTAACCTACACTGGTCATCCTTCACCTCCAATAATCCAACTAATTTTATCAACCTCCATGGTTTCCATCAAATCATAAACTCCTCTGCTAGGACTAACAAGGACAGCAAAAACAATCTATACTGACCTGGAACTTAACAAATAAGCCCTCCCTCTGTTACTAATCTGGATGTCTTCCAGATAACCTAAGTAATCGCAATCCCACCTACCTGATTAGACAACGTATCTATCCAAGTAAAAACATAGCTTATAAATATATGTACGTAACAAAAAGAATTTCTCAACAGAGGTCTTTATTACCCTTCTGCAGAAATGCAACTGGAACCCCTCAAGCACCTCCAGCTTGATCAGGCTGTTGAAAACTTCAGTGACAAATTCCTAAATATTTTAAATAATCTTGTTTACTAAGAAAAAGCCAAACTAAATCAAAAATCATACCATGGTTTACCAAAGAGACCAAGAAGCTTCTTAAACTAAGGGATAATACCTGATACCACTATGAAAACACTAAAGATGAAACAACTCTGCTCAGCTATCATCGATTGCACAACCAAGCCATAAAACAAATTAAACCAGACAAAAAAGCATACTACACAACCACACAAAATAAGTTCCAGCATAATCCCCACAGATTTTGGCAAGCCATTAATAACCTAAAACCAGGTTACATTACAACTCTTGCTTCTACCACTATCAACTCAGTTGATAGCATTGCCTCCCAGTTTAACACTTACATTATTAACTCCAACTTATCCCTGACACATAACAACAATAGTACCTCCCCATCCTTACCAACACAAACCACAAATAACCTCAACTCTTTCTCTTATAAACCTATCCAAACTAGTACCATTAAGAAGTTACTGTCCAGACTTAAGCCCTCTTCACTCGCAGTAGACCAGATGCCTAATGAATTTCTCAAAATAGCAGTCCAATCTCCATCCTAATCAACCAGTCCATCGCCAAACAATACAGCCCAAGATTATGGACAATCTCACACATTATCCCACTTCATAAAGGTGGCATATCAACAGAACTCAATAAATATAGACCAATACCCATTCCCCCTTGCAAAAAATCTGGAAAAATGCATGCATACACAACTGCTCCAATACTTTCTAAAAAAAAATTGCTATATTCATCCCAGCATGGTTTTAGGCCAAAGCGCAGCACTACCACTGCACTTGTCAGTTTTACTAATAATATTAACCAGCTTAGAAACACTGAACTACAAGTAGCCACTATATTTCTTGACATGTCAAAAGTTATTGACACAGTCTCTCATCAGAAACTTACGAGTGAGTTAGCATCCATAAACCTGTCACAATCCACTTTCTTTTGGTTTCGAAGCTATTTGACAGACCATCAACAGACAGTAAAATGGCATAATCAACTATCTTCTCTTTTACCTGTCACTGTAGGTGTACCTCAAGGATCAGTTCCTGGCTCACTACTTTTCTCTATCTTCACAAATAAACTCTCATCTGCTACACAAAATGCTACCATCATACACTATGCTGATAATTCTACCCTTATTTGTTCAGCCCCTGCCATACCTGCACTCCTACAAACAACCCAGATTGCCTCTAATGACATAGAAAACTACCTTTCTGACTCTCAACTTGCTCTCAGTCCCAATAAAACTAAGCTTATGCTTTTTACCAGTAACAAACTATCAGACCAACCACCCCCTTTCATCATCTCTTCATCCAATAACACTACAATAGTGCCAGTGGAACAGAACAGGCTCCTAGGGGGCGACCATAGACAATAACCTTAGAGTTGATAAACACCTTGCAATAACTATCAAGAAAGTGCATATCAAGCTAGGCTCTCTCTACAGAATCAAACCCTTCCTCACTGTCTCCACTAGACATGTCATATCCAGAACTCATCTTCTTTCTACTCTACTATACACATCACCAATTTTCACAAACCTCAGAAAAACTGATTTAAACAAACCTGAGTCCTGCTACAATAAGATAGCAAGATTCACCTCAAACTTCCCATACAGATCACACCATTGCAATTCACTGCAGCTCCTAAAATGGCTTGAGGTTCCCAATCTACTTACCTTTAACCAATTAAATTTCACTTATACCATCTTGTACCATGCTAGCAACTGCCCTGCTCTCAATGACCTAGTTCAATCCTACTTCCGTCCTCGTTCACTAAGGTCCTCCAACAAAAACCTACTAAAAGTAACCAAATCTAACAATAGCTACAGAGACTCCCTAGTCTCATACCAAATAACTACATTATGGACCTCCTTACCACAAGTGATACTTAATACCACTTGCATTTCCACATTCAAACATCTACTAAAGGAACACCTTACTAACAACTGGTTTTGCTCCAGTACCAAACCTGGCTGAAAATACGTCTCTGTAACCCTAACACTGTCTCTCTATATATAAACCGTTCAGCATCTTTCTTCTTAGCCACCTAATATCTCGTTTCTTACTTCCTGACACTTTTTCACATTATCCTCTATTTCTACCACTATACTTTATGAGAAGTTTTCTTCTTTTAAAGTTATTAACAACATCTGATACTTAATTTGTATACCAAGCATTCTGAATTGTGTACTATGTATCCTATTTTGTACTCTTATTGTTGCTCTTAAGTGTTTTTTATTCCACTATTGTTTAATATTAGCTTTTCTTATACTTTTATTGAATATTATCTCTTTTTGTATAGTTTTTTTTTTTTAATTTTGGTGTTTTGGAGCTTTTTTCCTGGGCATCCACTGAAAATGGGCCATTGACCCAGTCGGACATTCCCAGTAAACAAATGTAAAATAAAATAAAATTAAATAATGTGCAGACCTGAGAAAAACTGAAATAGCATTATGATAAAATCTAAGCTTTCTAGAGTTGATCTTGAGATGGGAAGTGTTAGTAGCTCATTATTGGCAAATAGCATAATTTTGAAAGAATAATTTTCCAAAATTTCTATACCTTTAATATTTGCATTATTTCAAATTAAAACTGCTAAAACTACAATGGCTATAGCAAATAAAATAGGAGCAAAGGGACAACCATGTTTAGTACCCTTGGTCAGGGAAATAAATTTGTATGTGAAAGGCCATAATTTAATGTAACTTTGTTATTTTATAAATAGTTTTAATAAGGGAAATTAATTGAAAAGGAAAACACTTTAAATGAATAATTCCAGTTTAAAGAATCAAAGGCTTTTTCTAGACTACTAAGAAGAACTTCTATCTATTCATTATTTACAAAATCTATAACGGTTACTAATCTTTTAATGTTGTCATGAGTTTGTCTTTGACATACAAGTCCAGTTTGGTCTAAATTAATGATTTGCAATATTGTTTTTTTTTAATCTATTTTAAAGGACAGACATGGAAATTCTGTAATCACTGTTTTGAGGTGATATGAGTTTGTATGAAGATCAGAGATGAGGATTTTTATTTTCTTTTAGTGTGGGTGTGACTGATGAATATTTCCACTTCCCTATTAAATAAGTGAACGTTCAATATTTCGAATGCCACTATATCGACAGCTAAATGTCGAAAAGGCCAAATCCCAAACAAACGGAACAGCAATTTTTTTTCCTAGGGGAAAAAAAAATCGCTGGTCCACAAAAAAAAAAAAAAACACAAAATAAAGTGGGGGGCTCCCCCCCCCACCTAGATATACCAACTCCAATATCGCACCACAGTGGAGGAAATAGCAAAGTCCCCAAAATGGCCGAGTGATTTTTTTTTCCCTAGGAAATAAAAATTGGTGTTCCATGTCTTCGGGATTTGGCCTTTTCGACATTTAGTTGTCGATAAAGTGACATTCGCAATACTGAACATTCGCTTGAATAATAGATTCATAGGTAGGTACTAGGCTATCGGCCCTGGGGCCTATACAAGCCCAGCCAAAAGGTACCCTGGCTTTTGCCACCCAAGAAAATTATTTTCCTGTGCCACTGTTTAGCAGAGCCACAGAGGTGATCCCCGGGGTGAATTTCCTATTTCCCATCCAATCATCAAGATTTTTCTTGAAGAGTGCTAATGAGGAGCTTTGTTTGATATAGATAGGTAGTTTATTACAGAGTATAGGAAGTCTCTGGGACAGGAATCTATCCCTCCGGCATGTTCTGTTTATTGTGGTGACAAGGTTTAGGTCCCTAGAGCATGTAGATCGGAGGGATTGGGATTTCTTTAACTGGGGCATGTCCAACAGCTCTGAGTTTGACATAGCTTTGTATGTTAGGCAGAGATTGCCTCTGAGTAGATGATATGTGACAGAGTAAAGTGGAAGTTTTTTGAGACGGTCTGCGTAGGGCATCTGTTTGAGGTCAGTAATCCTCTTTGTGAGGTATTTCTGTGGCCTTTCCAGTTGTTGTAGATGTCTTGTGAGGTACATACCAAAAGGGGCATTGTACTCTATAATGGGTCTAATGAGTGATGAGTAGAGGGAACAATAACCTCTTTTTTTCTGGATGAGAAGCCTTTTGTGATGAGGTGTGCCATGTAGAAGGATTTCCTGACTACTGTGACAATGTGATTATCAAAGGAGAGACTACTGTCCACCTGTGTCCCAAGGTCTTTTATCACACTTTCGGTGTTAAGTATACTACTGCCTATGTTGTAGTTCATGGGTACAGAGTTTTTACCAAAGGGAATGACAATGCACTTTTTGGCATTGAGCTTGAGGCCATGGCTTTGACACCAGGCATCTGTCTCAGTGAGGCCCTTTTGTAGGATGTCCACATCGTTAGGAGTTTCAATTATGGCTTCTAGTTTGCAGTCATCTGCAAACTTCATTAGCCAAATACCTTCTGTGTTAGCCTGTACTTCACAGAAGTAGATACCAAACAGGAGAGGACCCAGGACTGAACCCTGTGGTACTCCACTTGTCACTGGTCTGAAGTCAGATTTGGAGTCTGCTACTTTCACATTGTGGGTTCTGTCAGTGAGCCAGTTGACAACCCATCTTGTGACATAGGGATTTATACCTAGTTTAGTGAATTTATCTATAATTCCAGAGTGGGGGATGGTGTCGAAAGCCTTGGCAAGATCTAGATAGGCTGTGTGAACCACCTTTCCCTTGTCTATGGCTTTGGTGACTGTTTCAAAGAAGTCTATCAGGTTTAGGAGACATGATCTGCCTTTTACAAACCCGAACTGGGTGGGGTCCAGAGTTTGGAGATTACCAATGTCTTTGTTTATAAGTTCCATGGTGATATGTTCCATGGCCTTGCAGACCAGGCTCGTCAGGCTAATGGGGCGGTAGTTCCCGGAGTCTGTGGTGGCTCCCCCCTTGTGGAGTGGGATAACCATTTCTGTACACCATTCAGCAGGCACAAAGCCTGAGGTGAGGCGATGATTGAACATGGTACTTAGGTGGGGTGCCAGTTCGTTCTGTAGTTTGTGTAGAACGCAGCTTGGGATGTTGTCTGGTCCCATGGATGCTGTGTTCTTGGCTTTGGAGAGTGTGGTTTTTACCTGTGCAGCCGTGATTACAGGAACTTTGCCTTCTTCCAGTATAGAGATGGGCTCTTTAGGGGGTGAGAGGGGTGTAAAGTTAGCACTGAACCTATCTGCCAGGATGTTGGCAATATCAGTTGGATCTGTATATTTAGTGCCATTGTGCTGTAACTCAGAGCAGATCTAAGTGTTGCCCTTGAGATTCTTGACATAGCTATAGAATGCTTTGTGGTTGTCTTTAGAATCAGTGACGATTTTGTTTTCGTAACTAGCTTTGGAGGATTTTATCAGGGATCACAGCTTCTTACTGAGGCAGACCAGGGAGCTCCTCCACTCATGGGAATTTAGTCTCTTTTGCAACAGTTTCTTCCTTCTGTTGTATAGTTTGTTTATGGCAGGGGACCACCAGATTGGCTTCCTTTTTTTGAAGGATAGTGTCTTGCTTCTGTTTGGGATAGCATGATCCATGCACTCATGTAAGTGCTTATAAAGTGCAATTGTGTAGGATTCAGTAGTCGTAACTGTATTGTCCATCTGCATGGGTGTCATGAAGTTCACCACTTCTGTCTTAAGAAGCATGAAGTTGGCTTTGGAGAATTTTTTTACCATGGTTTCCTTAATGGGGGGTGGGGGTAGGATGTGGATATCTAGGGTAATTAGCTTATGGTCGGATCGGACCAATGAGGCATTGACTTCAGGTGTGGAACACCAGTCACTCATGTTGTTAATGACTAGATCTAGAATATTGTTGCCCCTGGTGGGAACCAATATTTCCATGGATTGGGTTGTCTCGTGTAATGAACTTCTATAAGGGTTTATTAGTCCATACATACCTGGGTCTTTAGTAGATTTAAATTGTTTGATTTTGTCCAAGATACCTTTTAAAGTAATCTCTTTGTGTAAATTTTCTTTTAAATCATTTGTTTTAAATTTAGCTTTAGTCCCTTGAAGTTGTGATTGCATGTTTGATAGTTCTGATTCCCATTCTTTGGTTTTCCACTTATATCAAACTAGAATTTTACCAAAAATATAAGTTTTAAAGAGTACCAGATCATAACTACTGTATATTAACTCCATCAGTATTATTTGTATTTAAAAACAGATTCACTTAAGAAAATAGCTAGAGTTTGAAAATTTTAATGCTGTTATATAAGGAGGTATTCTAGTTAATGTGACAGGGTATAATACTGAATGTGGATATCTTTGAAATTATATCATGAGATACTAGTATGCCATCAATTCTAGTTTGTGTACCATATCTATTGGAATAATGAGTAAAAAGTAATGAGTCAAAGTCTTTCAGCGTGAATGTATCTTTTAAGATTTTCAATCCAGTTTTCAAGCACTTTTACAGTTGAAGTCATTCTTAGTTTTCTTTCATTACTAACATCTGAATCATCTAATAAACTATTGAAGTCACCTCCTATTATTAAAGTGCCTTTATATTCATTAAGAATAATGTCTATGTGCTTTTAAGCTAAAATGCTGTGCCATCCCAGGAAACCAATACATATTTACTAGAGTCAATTTTCTGTCATTATGTTTTATAACAATCTTGGTCCTCATATTTCTGAATGATTTGTGGTGGGATAGCATTTTTTCCATAAAATCATCACTACTCTTATCTCTTTTAAATGAGGACTATGCCAAAATTGAATAAGCAGTGGGATTCCACACATTATTATCTGCATATCTAAAGTGTGTTTCTTGAAGGAATATAACTTGAGCCTTGTTTGCTTTTAAATAATAAAGAAGGTTAGATCTTTTCCTAGAATTATTTAAACCACTGACATTCAAAGCTAGAGTTAACCCCATTTATAAAATATGGTAAGACAACAGTATAATCACAACATAAGTTGATCTAACTAAATATTGTATAAATATACCTCCTGTATTTTTTTTGCGGAGGTAAAACCAATATGTCATGAATAATAAAAAAATAAAAAGGAAAATTAGTAATAAACCAAAGAGAATAATTCTATTAAATACATGGAATTCACAAAATTCCTAGCCTAGGTAATATAAGATTCATTCCTTCATTATCTAACTAGCCTAGAGCTTATCAAATAATATAACATTAATAGGATTAATAGAACTTGGAAGCAAAAGTCTATTAATATGGAGATCTATGAATTTTAAGGATTTTTTTTTCCAATGATAAGGTGGTAAAAGTACTGGTGGATGAAACGACTGAATCAATCAGGTTATGAGAAGGAGAAATGAGACGATAAATGTATGTTTGCTCTTTTATATTAAATCTGGAAGTCCATATGAATGAAGAAGTATCAATCCCTTTTAATTTTATTTATATATATCTATATATACACATACACACAGACATACTGTATGTATATATATTCCTTTTCTTATTCTCCTGTCTCCTTTGACTCCTTCGCTGTCTATCCCTCTCACTCTCTTTTATTCTTTCATTCATTTCATTTCCCTTTATATTTCCCATTTGTTTTATTTTTTCACACTCTCTTCTACTTATTTAATGTTTATTTTCCTTTCAGTCTTACCCCTTCATTTTCTCCCATGATCCTTTACTTTAAATCATGTAAATTCCTCCTACCCATCACCACAATAAGGTACCGTGAATGAGAACAGATACCCAACATGTAACTTTTCCACTCTTCAGCTCCTTCTGCCTTGAAATAGTGTTATGGCATAAAGCAACATTCTCTGTGATCAGAAAATGTAAATAATTAGGTCAAAGAAAGGCCATCTCCATCCTGTGTAGCATTCTCAGCCAAAGGTGAAAAGAGAAACACAAAAGTTCCACCGCCAAGCTCAATATGTCATCAACGCAACACAATGGGAAAGGGAAGCACATATGCATTCCAAAAAATTGAGTGAAATCTCCCTTGTCACCAAAACAAAAAGCAAGCAAACAGGAATGAGATCAACACTACAGTAAACAGGCAATCACCTTTATGCCAAAAAAATCCATGATTCACAAAAAAGTCCTCTAGATGCATATTTGGCCCATTCCAAAAGGATTTAACACTTCACCTTTGGTTCATTCAATCCACAGCGAAGATCACCACATGAAAGTAATAATGACCCACATAATGCCAGCCAGAATAAAAAGTGAATGCCAGCGGGCCAATCCCACAAGAGCTACACACCTCACCAAGTACTACCAGACATGATAAAACAAGTGCCACAACAGAGCCTGTGAAGCTATTAACAACTGTCAGTTTAAGGCAGAAAATGCTTGCATTAACCTCGAAAGTAATCTATATGTTACTGATACCTGACTGGAAAAGAAAGATGATACCAGCTTTTACAAACAAGTACAGGAACTGATGAGTTAAATAAAATTTGAGTCACTCTGGCTATCAGATGACACTGAAAGCTTACAATTAATAGAGTACTAATTAGATCAGCTCGCACCAAGTGTTGCAAACACAGAGCATCAGCACAGAGGAGAAAATACTTTTGATGTGCAATTTTCTAAAGGAAGGCAAACTGGTGCATTTCACCATCTTCAAAGGAAACATCATCCAATGCAACAACAATCAATAACTCACACTAACCTCCAAGCCCATCTCCCCTTCCCTACAAAACTAATAATTCTATTATCAGAGAATTACGGCAGTGGTGCAGTAGTAGCATTGTCGCCTCACAGCAAGAGGTTCTCCGGTTTGATTCTTGGCTGGGGTGCCTTCTGTGTGCAGTCTGTATGTTCTCCCTGCATTCATGTGAGTTTCCTTCCATGTTACAAAGACATGCACCTGGAGCATTTCTCCCCAGACCGCTGCTGAAAATTGGCTTCATTCCAAGTTGGACTTTCCCGGTAAATAAAAAAAAAGTTTATATATTTTTAGAGTTAAGCACTTTAAACAGGAGATGAGATGAAAGAGATTATTTACAAGTATCACACATTTAAAGGACATGCTACCAAAATGACAGTTCAGTTAAATGTAATTGAACACTTAGTACTTGAGAGAATTCAATTATGAAGAATTTGAAAAAGAAAAAAAATATAAATCAAACTTAGAGAAAAGTCCCAAGGCATACATCATATTTAAAACAGTTACCTGTATGATGACAATGTACATTGCCTTACTTCGCTAATGACAATATATATATATACTCCATTTTTCTCACAACTTTCACTCCATTTTTCTCACAACTTTCTCTTTCATTTCCTTCCAATATTCCCTTTACTTACTGATAAAAGTGAACGGAATCTGTGGAGGATATTTGGTATGAAAATGTTAAGGAATAAGAAAGTCATTTTACGAATAGATGGAATTCAGTCTTTGTGTTGTTCAAAGTTATATATCTGTTTTTTACTTCTTCTTCTTCTTTGTGTCAGACCAGAGATATTCACAGGAAATCTTGTTAAGGTGAGGAATGTCCGCTCCATGCTAGTTGTTGTTGGTAAAAAGGTTTTTGTTCATTATGAAGGAAGAAACTTCTTCTGAATTGTTGAAAATTCTGATACCATTTCATAGATGATTTTTTTTTATTATTTTAGCAGGAAAAACTATTTGAGATTTGATCCCATTTAGTTTGAGGTTTTCACAAAAGGTCAGTACTTTTTTCCTCATTCTAAGGTTTTAACTGAATAATCACTATCAAATAGATCTTGGAGGAGTTGCTGAAGTAGAAGGCATGGGTTTACCTATAGCTCTATGTGCTCTTTCAATGGCATAAGAAAGTTTTTCCTGCAGGTTTAATAATTTTGAAATCCAAGAAGATAAAAAAGTAACTTGGTCATGTCCTTCTGTTTTTTTTTTTTTGTTTTTTTTTTCTGGTAAGCTGAATATTCTTAAGTTGCAGTTCCTTTCTCTCTCTTTTCAAAGTAATCTATTTTGTTTAATAACCAGGTGTTTTGTTTTAATACATATGATGAGTGTCTTCCTCTTTTAATCTTCCCTTCATGTTAATTAGAGTGTTCTTAATGTCAGATAATTTAGTTTGGTGCTGTTAGAACATTTATTTAAAAATATCAATCTGTTTTAAGCAATTCAGTTTCAAATTTTCTAAGTTCTCCAGAAAACCATTTATGTTCAGAGATAGCTCTTGAAGTGTTGTTGTCACCAGCTGCATATCCTTCAGAGAAGAGTCAGAGTGAGATTGCTTAGAGTTGCTCACTTTTCTTCCAGCCAATGTCTCCAAAAGATTCTGAGGGGAAAAAGTTGATGAAACTTCATAAAATTTGCAGGTAAGTAAGCTTACACTAATAAAACAGTGTGAAGTAAATTTCCTATGAAAGTAAATATTTCCTGTTTATTTTAATTTTACTGCAGAGCTTTAAAAAGTTACTGCTTTCACTTGTCCATCTAGGCTCTGCCACCATAGAATATCATTTTTTATATAGAGAAATCGAGTTGCTATATATATCAAAAACATCATCTTCTTTTGGCTGTTCCCGTTAGGGGTCGCCACAGCGGATCACCTGTTTCCATTTCTTTCTGTCCTCTGCATCTTGCTCTGTCACACCAACCACCTGCATGTCCTCTCTCACCACATCCATAAACCTTATCTTAGGCCTTCCTCTTTTCCTGTTACCTAGTAGCTTCATCCTTAGCATCTTTTTCCCAATATACTCAGCATCCCTCCTCAGCACATGTCCAAACCAATGTAATCATGCCTCTCTGGCTTTGTCTCCAAACCTTCCAACCTGGGCTGACCCTCTAATATACTTATTCCTAATCCTGTCCATCCTCATCACACCCAGTGCAAATCTTAACATCTTTAACTCTGCCACATCCAGCTCAAACTCCTGCCTTTTTGTCAATGCCACTGTCTCCAACCATATAACATACAGTGGCATTGACAAAAAGGCAAGAGTTAGAGCTGGATGTGGCAGAATATTTCAAAAACAAATATGTCAAAATATCATGTATCACACATGCCCTTATCTATTTTCTTGTTTGCCAAGTGTATAATCCATTTATATGTAGTCCTATGTTCATATCTGTCATTTGTGAAAACTAAAAATCATATCTCTAGTATGTAAAGATCATGTCAGTGGGTAGAAAAAGTATATATATATATATATATATATATATATATATATATATATATATATATATATATATATATATATTATTTTTAAATCAAATGCTTTTGAGACACTAGAATCCATAACATGCATAAACCATTAAATGGGTCTAATCTCATGAAAGTGATCAATAAATGAAGAACTAAAGAACTAGGCCTCATCTATGCCTAAATAATAGTAGTTGATTGATAATGCCTGTAAGTGTTTTAGTAATACACTATTTTCATTTTCCTTTTACTTGTAACAGCTGCTATTAACATCCCTCTTAAAATTTCACCTCAGGGGGATTTGAAAAAAAAATCATTATAACAAGATTACTGATCCCATAAAAAAATATAAATGTAAATTTCCTTCACAAAATTTAAACCTTTATAGCCCTCTGTAATTTCCAAAAAATAATGTTTCTTGTGAGAATTCTCATCCATGCACATGGACAATAATTTAGTTGTGATCCCAGTATACTATTTACAAGTGGATATGACTTTAATCCATTTGAAAATGTACCAAGAATTACCAATTTATATTGGTGATCACTCTTTGCAAGGAAGGCACTTTACAGAGTTGCCCATAGCTCTTCTACTGTTGAAATTTCTTGTTAGACCCAAGTAAATTAGCTTTTTTTCTAACTGCCAAATAAATATATTAAACATTTGTCTGTAATTTTCTAACACATTAACTTTTAAAGATAGCACAGTTTGAAACATACTAAGTAAGTAAGGCCAATCTATACCCAAATGGAACAAGTCATTTCAACACAAAAAGGGAAATTGGCTAGGCTTGTAATGGTCTGCAAGGGCAGCTAGCCTAGTATTTACCCATGAACCTATAAATCTATATAGAAAGAAGATATGGGCAGCGCAGTGGCACAGCAGGTAGCATTATCACCTCACAGCAGAGGTTCTCCTGTTTGATTTTTGTCTAGGATGCCTTCTGTGTGGAGTCTACATGCTCTCCCTGTGTCTGCATTGGTTTTCTCCAGGTGCTCCAATTTCCACCCACATTCCAAAGACATGCAATAAGTATACTGGATACTCTAAACTGGCTACAGGTGTAGGTGTGAGACTGTGTGTGTGTGTGTGTTGGGGGGGGGACATGGGTACTGAATTAACAAGCTTGTTCCATATAGGTAGAAGAGAGAGAGAGTATAACAAGTTATATAATTCTGTATGTATCAGATTGGCAATTGCTGGTCAGTCAGGAATCCAACCTAGAATCTTCAGACTGGTGTAATTAAGCAATACTTTACTTGACCATTACTATAAGCATCAAATACTTTGCATTTTTTAACCTACTAGCAACACAATAGCTTGTCTTTCTTTAATTGTTCAGATGTAAACTTTTACCAAAAAATGTCTTATTTTTAAATCACATGAAAAATAAATTGTGTTTAATCTGAGATATTTGCTAAAATAGTGTCAAAACTGTGCTTGTTATTTTCTTTGCCCAGTTTAAGACTGCTGGTTTAATCATCTAGTATATCACTCTTAGTTTGAATGTATTTATTTATAGTCAGTGTCAATGTCTAATGCACTTACATTTGCAAAATTACTAAATATGCTGGCACTATAAGGTTCTTCTTCTAGATGCTGTAAGTATTCTGGTAAGAATGTCTTACAAAATCTCAATAAGATACAGGTATGTAATCCTTAAACTCGTTATCATTCATGAGTCAGCGAATGTAGCGCATATGAATATGTTATATAACCACCATTTAAACCCTGTCAGTTTTCTTTTTCACTAGACATGTAGCAAATAATTGCAAAAATGTCTATTTTGTCAACACCTGAGCCATTAGATTTAAATAAAATAACACGCTCCTTCCTTTTATTTCAGTCCATTTCAAAACTCAGCATAACATGTTTTATATTGTTTAATAGGTTCATAACATCGTAGGTAATTACAAAGCTAATGATCCCAGGCACCAGGCTGGCAACTCACCACCGTAAAACTCCACTGCCAATCATTCTGCAGACCATTGTTCCGATGTGGCGACCCCTAACCGGGATAAGCCAAAAGGAGATGATTATGATGCAGGCTTGGACATGTGAGCAAGCATCTGTCTAATAGAGACATAGGTACCACACCAAGGGTAAATTTCCAGTTCCCGTGCAATGGCTCAAGTTACACATGAATTACATCAGGGAAGAACTTTGTTTCACATGGAAGGGAAGCTCATTACAGAGAAGGGGTAGTTTCTGAGACACATATAGGTTCCCTCCAACATGTCCTGTTTATGTTGCAGACAAAGTTTAGGTCCCTAGATTGGGTAATTATTTTGCTGTTTGCAACAGGTCCATCAGAGCGGGATCAGCAGATGCTTTGTAGATCAGGCATAGATCACCTCTCAACAGTCTGTAGGAGACCAAGTACAGGGACAGGGATTTGAGGCAGTCCACATTAGACATGTTGTTTAAGCCCTGTATTCTTTTTGTAAGGAACATCTGTGGGGGCTCCAGTTGCTGCATATGCTTAGTCAGGTACTTACTGAAAGAGACATTGTACTCAATGACAGGCCTTATTAGGGCCAAGTAAAAATGGAACAATGATATCCTTGAGCCAGGATGTCATACCCTTGCTTATATGTTGTGTAATACAGAATGATTCCCTTGCTACCATAAACACATGATGGTCAAAGTCCAGGTCCCTGTCTACATGTTTTCCCAAATCCCTGACTACTGGGTCTACTCTTAGAGGTGTATTATCAATGTGGTACTTTCCAGAGGTAACTGTCTTCCCAAAGGATAATATTATATCTCAAAGCATACCATTATGCAACCGTAAACTCTAGATCATAATATATTTCCTAGTCTTATTTGTAAAATCTCTTCTCTTTAAAACCACAGCAAGTACCTATATTATCATTGCTGTTAAAATCAAAGGTATATCTGCGGTGGTGGTGCTGCGGTAGCATTGTCGCCTCACAGTAAGACGCTGTCCGGTTTGACTCAGCTAGAGCGTCTTCTGCGTGGAGACATGTGTGAATAGGCGTACCTTCGTTGAAGGTTGTACGTCAGGGCTGGCAACTCGGCACGTAAAAATCAACTGCCAATCGTTAGCGGACCGGAGTTCCGCTGTGGCGACCCCTAACCGGGAAAAGCCGAAAGACACAACAACATCCTGTCACCAGTAATTTTGACCTTGTTTTATCAATTAGTATCATCTGCAATATCTGTATGCTTAAGAAAGCACATTTTGCAATATATATATATATATATATATATATATATATATATATATATATCGTTTACTATCAAAAGTTCGAAGTGGGTTCAGTCAAACCCACTTCAGTCGAAGTCTGGAAGCTGAACGGCGACAATGTCAAACCCGACATTGTCGAAATACAAATCTCACCCCCATCTTGACCCATGTTAAATCCCGTTCCGAGGTTTACATCGAGTCATATTTCAACAATGTCGGAATTCGACATTGTCACTTTCGCTGAATTTGGCCAATGATCCCATCATTTGATGGGGTCTGGTTCGAACTTCTGATGGTAAACATACATAGATATATATATATATATATATATATATATATATATATATTTTTTTTTTTTTTTTTTTTTTAAATGGGTCTATATTAGTTCCACAACAGACATTCATCGAATACATATTCAGTGAATACCAGCCGCCGAAATAAACTTCAGCAAACAGTGGAATTTTTCTCATGGTTCGCAAACACGTGACCATCATCTCAACTTTGCCCTTTTCCCCACTATAATGCAATCTTGGAGTTGGTATATATAGTTGGAGGGTAGGGGCTGCAGCTGGTTTGGGGCAAAACCCCCCATTTTGGTGGATTTGATTTAGTCCGTTGTGTGTTCTAGACGGTTGGTGGGCCAAGTGTTTGTGAACCGTGGGAAAAAATCTGCTGTTCACTGAAGTGAATTTCGGTGACTGTTGTTCGCTGAAGATTTATTTGATGAATATGTCTTTCACGGAACTAATATTGACCCATATATATATATGTGTGTGTGTGTGTGTGTGTGTGTGTGTGTGTGTGTGTGTGTGTGTGTGTGTGTGTGTATATATATATATATATATATATATATATATATATATACACACATGTCTCTTAGCCTGCATTCAAAACCCAAGAAAAATCATAAGAACTTGTGTAGATTATTAGTGTAACTACTCAGCTGAAATAATCTCGTGAATAACACTTGCAGTAGCATGTACTAGCATATCAGCTGCTGAGGCAGATCTACATTAGTCAAAACAGAAAACAGTCATTCAATATATTTTTCAAGTTGCAAAAATTCCACTATCATTTTATATTCTATTACTGCATGCAGTAATATCATACAATAACTTTGTCTAAGGAAAAAATCCTAATTTATGAAGTTCTGTAATTCTTTTGCTATTTGCCTGTGGGTATCTGGAGGGGCATCCATGTAGTAAGATTGTCTCTCTCTTCTCCAGTGTAATTTTACCCGTAGACATTCATATGCTGTAGTGTACTAACAATACTGAACCATATTTAGTGCCTTTGAGATACCATAAAATATACTTGCTGTTTTTTTTCCAAGATTTAAAATCAATAAAATGTACCTGCTATTTCTTTTTCTAATACTAAGAATCAATACATTTGTATGAATACAAATATAATTACCTGTTGATACTTAACTGAATGTGTATGTAATTCAGACAGTTAAATCAGTTAGAAACTTCATTACTCAGTTTGTCTGTTCAATTAAAAAAGCAAAATTGTCATTACAAACTTCACATTTGTACACAATTCATGCATTTTGTCTTATCACATCCCTTCAAGAAACGCCCCATACAATTAAGGAATAAAGCTGTAAATTTGCCAAAATAATCAGAGACTTGTAACTCATATCTTTTACTTCAATTATTCTCAGCTAATTTATGTTCATTTTACTGTGTTTCTAAATCTTGTTGAACTAGCAAGCTCATTATCTTAATTCCTGACACATCTCAGTCATTTATTTCCAATGAAATCTGTTAATGTTAGTGCAGCATACATACCTTATCAACTTCACATTGCCTTGTGCAGCATAAACATGAGATGTGAGAATTGTGCAGAGCAATGGAGCCCTGACTGTGAGCCAGATGACCAGGGTCCAGTTAGAGGCACCGGAACTGGAAGAATGAGACAGAGAAAAGGAGGAATGAACGGGCATAGCCAGTCACTTCTCCTGGATAGTCAAGATGGTTGCTCAACTTGGGAACACACTGGATGGTTGAGATCCCTGGTTGGGATTGGGAAAAACACTCTATGGGCTTTGGGGAGGTGCAGGACTGCTTGGTAGAAATGCCCCTTGCTAAAGTAAGGACTGCAGTGCACCATGCTGTGTGCTTGACTAATGCTAGACATTCACCCTCAATACCTTGTGTATTGTAATGCAGGGTGCCTAGTGCTTATGTAGTGTTTACTCCATATACCTGTGTCAAGGAAATAACCATTCATGTTTTTAGTACTCTGTGCATTGTTAAAATGAAAGACACTCAATGAAGCTGTGCTCCTCAATGTCCCTGCCACTTGTTATGCACTGTGCCTGCTGTTGACTGGATCAGCATTCACAAATTAGTAGTATTTGCAGTTTGTCCAGTTGTCACCTTGATGAAAAAATCACTTCACATTACTTCCCATGAACAATTCAAATACCAGCTTTGAATCAATCTGTAAAATTCTAGAAAATGTTAATTTAATTAATTAATTAATTAATTAATTAATTAATTAATTAATTAATTAATACATAAACTAAATATAACCAAGGCCCTGTGGTAAGGAATGGTAACTATACATAAATGTGGGCTGAGGTTCTACATACCACAAACTGCATCTGATAACTTTCTGCATACAGGGGGGGTGCTTAGCAGAATCAATGCATGGTATGCCCTGTTAGGGTAGATGATCATATCCCAAAGTTCTATACCTTCTTTGTCACAAACTTCATCAAACCTCAACACCACAACTCATCACAATGGGCACAGCCAACAGTCATGTCATAGCAGCTTCACACCACTACTGGAGGATGTGATCCCTGACTCTCCACAATCTCATATTACATGTTGCTACCATGTTCACCACCCATGAACTTACCTCTTCTAAGAGTACTGCACTCATCTGTCACTGTGCCACCCCCCAACATGTGCAAGTGATGACAACTGTACCTGGCTCATCCCATCTCACGATGTTGCAATCACCTGTCACTATTCCATCCACCAGTGTAAGGGATGATGACTTTACCCTGTTTGATCCCTAACCTGTGTGGGTATGTTGTGGCCAGGCCATGCACTGCCTTGCATACACTGGATACGATAATGCATGCATTATTTTATTCTGAGTTCTCTGTGTCTCAGCCGACAGCTGTAGACCAGACATTGCCTCTTTTCCAGTGCTCTGATGTGTTGTGCCCATCTCTGCCTTGGCTGTGGTGCTGTTGGTGCTGCTGCATGTTCTTCCCCTGACTCTCTGCCCTACCTTTCTGCTTCTGCTATGACTCCTATGGAAGACCCTGCCATGATATTTACCTGCCACTTCATCTGTTTGCATAATGTCAAATCTTGCTGCAGATATAGTGACTGTATCGCAGTGCCTCGCCAAACATTTATTGGCAATGATAGCATCTCCTCAGTAGGCCAAACATATATTGTGTTTCTGCATGTACTGAATAATAGTTAATTTCCTGCATAGTCCAAGGGTTGTGTGCTCTAGGGCATATCCAGCATAACCTATTACACACAAGAAGTGACACACTATATGTGTCCTGTGATCAGTTTGTATTGCACATGTGAATGGGGACTTAACTAACTATCATGTGTGTGCACCTACCAGACAGAGGACCCTGTGAGAAATGCCCATGAAGAAACTTTTGATATATGTTAACTGTTAGCTAAATATGTGAATCACAAAAAACATCTAGGTGGTGCACAGGCACATTAGAAATAATGCCCTAGGCATTACAGAACACCTGGAAGTTCAGAGAGTGGATGCCCTTCCTGTTAAAACATTGCAGTTCATGTGGATAAGGTTGGGCATGGATGGGAATGTACATGCAAGCTATAGCTTCCAGGACCTCAAGGAAATGATAAATGTTGTAAAATATCCACACAGTGCTGCTTCTGACTTCTTCATTCATGAGAACCAGATATGTCCCGCCATATGCTTAGCATATGGCAGAACTGGTTTAGAATTTCTGATATCCCTCAAATTTCCCCAGTAAATTGTTGAAACCTTCTTGTACTTAAGACATTTAAAGCTACATATGCCTTAGTATCCACAGGAATGGGCATACCATACATCCACCTCTACTCTGCTTGTGGGCAGCACAGTTTAACTAGGTCCCTTATATTCTCCCTGTCCACAGAGAAACAGTCCATAATCTGCTGGTCTGTGAGGTGGTGAGATATCAGGCATTGTGTGTACCTCCATCATTGGTGCAGATGGCCATGACATGCAACATTGCAGGCAATGACTCTGATGTCAGTTAATAAGGTGTGCTGCTAAGCTATGCCTGCTACTGCTAATCAGACATCACTTGTGTCACATACACCATTATTCTCAATCTAGAAAACGAGTTTGAATCATGGTGCAGTGTATCTGTTTTATACATTCCTGAATCAGTCTGCCATTTTGGGTGGCGTGATATGCAGATACCATGTGGCATTTTTGCAAATGTATCAGCATCAAAACAGCAGTAAATTAGGTGGCATTGCTCAATGCCAGAAGTCTAAAGAACAAACTGCCTGACCTTGATGTACTCCTGCATTTGGAAGGCATCCATATATTTGTGCTCACTGAAATATGCTTTAAATGCCCAGAAAGCACTACCCGCATACTTGGTTTAGCACCTGTCATGCCTTCATGTTCAGTGGTATCTGTTGTAACATGTCTATATATGTCAGAGACCATATCATCTCTAGGCAGATTTCTGGAGACAAACAAATGGAACTTATCAAAATCCAAATCACAGGACACATTTCATTGCCCTGGAAATTCACGATAGGTTCCTAAGCAGCAAAGATGAACTCCTCATAAATAAGAACTCTTATCATTCTGGGAGACTTTAACAATTAGTCAATTGAATAGAGTGCATACACCTCCTATAAAGGATATGATCTGAAGTTTTTAGATCTAATAAATAATAGTTCAATCAACCAGACTGTTACCAGCCCAACTAGAGGAGAAAATATACTTGACCCAATACTTGCAAATGTCACATCATCATGCAATAATGCCTCCCCAAATAAGTCAGACCATAAGCTAGCAACTTTCTCCCTCAAATTATCTAAACCACCTGTAACCAATACATCTGAATTCAAAGATTTCAGGTGCACAGATCTCCTCAAATTCTTTGATGAAGTCTCAGAATTCACTTAGGACATCACCTCAGACATCAACTCAGCAGACAGATTTGCAAATGAGTTTTATACCCACATAAATAAACATATAGAACTGGCATTTCCATCCAGATCCAAATTCAATGGTTGGTTAAAAATTGAATCATAAAATCTACAATAAAAGGCAAACAACTTATTAGAGTATACAAACTGATCTTAAGACCCCCCCACACACAAGTCAAAGAAAATAATAAGAAACTGAATTTAAACAAGACTACTAGATCTACTAAGGCAGCCCATGAATTTGGGTTGGCAACTGAAGTGAAGAACAATTATGAATCCTTCTTTTGGTATGTTTGAAAATTAAGAAACAGCACTGAACAATGTACAGAACACATACTAAATGGCAAAACCTTATCTGGCATGGTCGACATTGTCAATACGCTAGCAAATACATTTAGTGTAAATTTCACTCCTATGATGACTATCCAAAGCCCTGTGATTCCTATATTCCTCAGATCCCTCATCACCACTTAAGTATATATACTAAAAATGCTGTCAAAGACTATGAATTCATGCTCCATATGACCAGATAACATACCAAGTTATTTGTTAAAGAATATTAACCATGCTTTGGAGGAGCTTCGCCATAAACTATTTAACCCAAGACTGGTTGCAGGCTCAGTCCCTGAAATATGGTGTATAAAACTAGTGACGCCACTCCGTAAAGGTGGCCCTTCTATTGACCCTGGTAACTACAGGTCCATCAGCCTGACAAGTCTGATTTGTAAGACCGTGGAACATATTATAGCAGTCTTGATTAACATTAACATCAACATTCTCATCAGGCTTGATCCGCAGCAATTATGTTTCCTAAAAGGCAGAGTGTGTCTAATAACTCTGGTACATTTCTTCAAGAAGGTAACATAAGCTGTTGTCAGCAGTCATGCTATACACACAGCCTACCTTGATTTGGCTGCAGCATTTGGCAACATCTCCATGCTAGTGTAAGAAATAAACTAAGTGCATTGCAAATATCACCCTGTGTAGTAAGATGGATCATGAACTGGCTAAAAAGTCAGAACCCACACAGTGCAGGTTGCAGAGGCAGCATCAGAGAACAGGAAGATGACCAGTGGTGTCCTGCAGGGCTCATTGCTGGGATATCTTTTCTTCAATATTTACTCTTCTAACTTACAGACTAAACGCAAAGACCTATAGCTGGGCGAGTTTGCAGATAACTGTAAAATGGGCAGTCATTATTAAATCCTCTCTGACACAGAAGCTCACCAGCAGGAACCATCACTTATAAATGTCTGGTGTAGTGAAAATGGACTTGCACTAAATGCTAAACAATGCAGTATTGTTGTATTGGCAGACAAACTACACCTCTCAATGCTGACAAGACTCCACTTCAAAATGAAAATGGAGTTAGAGACCTCGGAACCAGGGTTGATGATGGCCTTTCATTCGATGACTATGCAGCGATGTTTGTCATTAATTCCATTTATACGGTGCAGCTGATCACCAAAGAAATATCATCCAGATCTAAAGAGGTTTCTGCCCTTTGTATTCAGCACTGATCATGCCAGTTATAAAGCAATATGCTTCCTTTGGGATGTACCTCACCAGACATATCAATCAGTTGGAAATACCCCAAGAATCATAGGCCTAAAATACCTAAATTACCAGAAAGGAATAGAAGCACTCTCCTCTTTTCTGTGTCTTATAGGCTCCATAGAGGAGACTTGTACCTTGTATTCCAAGCAATCAGGGACTCAGTAGTCCATGATGTCTTGTACATTCACAAATCAAACAGTCCTACAAATACCAGAACAAGAGACTGAAACCTTTTTCAGCAGATCAATAAAACAAGGTGGAAAGGCAGATTCATTAATTAGTATCTCAACTCACCTCCAGAATAGACTCCCCCGCCAGATAAAGCAGTGTGATACACTATCTTCATTCAAATGGGACCCAAATAATTGGATAGGCATTCACAAATTCACCCTGGTCTTGACTAGCTTATCCCTTTTTGAGAGGGGATGTACAGTCTAGGGTGGGAACTGGCCAGACATAATGGTCACATGACTTAGTAGGCTTAAAATGCCTGATTCCTCTGAAGTACTGCATACCACACTATTTTGCCCCTTGCTCAACCATGCTACCTGTGACTTAGAATGACCCACACCCTGCCATCTGATGCTACCCAGTCTAATTATTACTGTGCACTGTGCTAAATGGCTTAGAACTCCAGTCCGTAATTTTGAGGTTATATATGTGGTTCGCGATGAGGTTAGGAGTGACATTTATTAGTCTTAGGTTTAGGATTTGTTTATAGTTAAGGTTAGAGTTAGGATCAGATTTAAGATTAGGAACATGACTGTGACCCAGACAACCCAAGTCTGAATAGTGGGTATGGTGTTGAAAGTGCCAGGTGTGGTTGAAAGAAGAGAGCTACTGAAGCAAGCTCACCCATGCTAGGAAGAAAGGGTGGTAGTTTCCATTTGGTTGTCTTCTATCTTTTACCTACCAAGGGAATTCTCAGCTATTATCATCATCTCAGCTGTATATATTCCTCCAAGTGCAGACATAAATGAAGCATTGGCCACATTTTACCAGTCAATCAGTGAAATGCAGAACAAAAACACTTATTGTGTTTATATCATAGTGGGTGACTTTAACCAGGCTAATCTGAAAGCTGTTCTACCGCACTACTACTAACATACAGAATTTGCCACCAGAGGTGCCAGCATACTAGATCAGGTCTACACCAATGTCAAACAGGCATTCAGGGCAAAGCCCCGCCTACACCTTGGTAACTCAGATCATCTATCCATTAACCTGACTCCAGCCTACAGACCATTACTAATCAGACAGAAACCATTCAAGAAGCAAATAAGAGTTTGGCCAGGAGGAGCAATCTCTGCACTGTGCTTTGAATGCACAGACTGGAACATGTCCAGAGAAGCTGCCACTGTAGAGCAGCACACCAACTGGTAGAGTACACTGAGTTGGTAGTAGGATACATATCAAAGTG
The DNA here is from genome assembly GCF_019279795.1 of Protopterus annectens. Classification (NCBI taxonomy): domain Eukaryota; kingdom Metazoa; phylum Chordata; order Ceratodontiformes; family Protopteridae; genus Protopterus; species Protopterus annectens. The sequence continues at coordinate 765,413,986 of NC_056728.1, read as the reverse complement.
TGTGGACAATGACAGTCACCAACAGCATCACCTCAGCAGCCAACCAGACATCCTGGCTCACAAACAAAGTGTATGAGCTCCTGAGGGTATGCAACACTGCCTTCAAATCGGGGGATAAGGATGCCCTTAGGTCAGCCAGAGCAAACCTCAACAAGGAAATAAAAACAGCAAAAGGTGCATATAGTCAGAAGATCCAAAGTTACTTAAGCAACCTCAGAGACTCAATGTGACTGTGGCAAGGCATACACTCCATCACAGACTACAGGCCCATATCAGCACAGTGCGATGACAATATTGACTTCCTCAACAAGCTCAACATCTTCTTCAATAGTCTTAAGGAAAGAAATAACACAACTGCAATGAAAGCTCCTACAATCAAACAGATGAAGTACTCCACCTCAACCCTGCTGATGTCAGAAGAATCCTGCGTGTGGTAAACCCAAGGAAGGCAGCTGGACCTGACAATATCCTGGGATAGATGTTCAAAGAATGCACTGACCAACTGACACAAATTCTTATAGATATCTACAACATCTCATTAAGTCAGGCTATTGTACCAAAAATGCTTCAAAACTACAACCATAATACCTATAGCTAAGATGTCCCCACCATTAACTCTAAATGACTAGCGACCCATAACACTCTCTTCAGTAGTAATGAAGTGCTTTGAGAAGCTAGTCAATGGCCATACAACATCCAATCTTCCTGCATCCTTAGATCCACTACAGTTTACATATCAACCAAACTGCTCCACAGAACATGCTATATCAATGGTGCTTCACTTATCCATGGCCTACCTGGAAAACCAGAACTGTACTGTGTGAATGTTGTTCATAGACTTTAGCTCGGCCTTCAATACAGTGTTCCCCCAACATCTGATAAGGAAACTTGACCAAATGAAAATAAGCACCCCCTATGCTTTTGGATACTGGACTTCCTCACAGACAGACCACAGACAGTATGCATTGGAAATAACACCTCCGAAGGCATCACAATGAACACAGTGGTTCCACAGGGCTATGTTCTGAGCCCTCTGTTGTTCACCTTCTTGATTCAGGACAGCACTACCAAACTTAACTCGAACCACATCATCAAGTTTGCAGATGTCATTACTGACGTTGGTCTCATTAGCAACATTGATGAATCAGCCTACAGGAACTTAGTCAACTCATTTTCTGCTGCGACAACAACCTTGCACTAAATGTGAACAAGACCAAAGAGATCATTGTTGATTTCAGAAGAAGGCATAAAACACACTCTTCACTAACAATCCACAATGAAATAGTGGAGAGAGTGGAAAGCACAAAATTCTTGAGTTACAAATCACAGTAGACCTAACATGGATCATTAATACTACTGCCATTGTAAAGAAAGCAGAGCGACACCTTCATTTCCTGCAAAGAATAATGAAGGTAAACCTCCCCACTCCAATTCTCACTACCTTCTACATAGGCACCATAGAGAGTATACTAACCAACAGTATTGCAACTTGGTACAGTAACTGCTCCACCTCATACCAAAAGGCCCTCCAGAGAGTGGTTAAGGTAGCAGAGAAAATCATTGGGACCACACTCCCAGCATCCATGAAATATACCTGTCACAGTGTCTCAGCAGGGCCAACAAGATAACCAGAAACACTACCCACCCTGCCCATGGACTGTTCACCTATTTATCTACTGCAGTATGAGACGCAAAACAACCGGATTCAATAAGAGCTTCTTCCCACAGGCCATTAGACTACTAAGCTCACACTAACTCCACACTATGTTGATCTCTGAACTCTGAAAAAAGGCTGCTGAAAAAGTCCAACAACAGTACCTTATATTTTATTTGCAATAATATTTCTGTGCAATAACTCCATTGAGATTCTCAAATTCATTTTTGTGCACTAACCAAAAGCTGTAAAGCCACTGTGTAATAATCACGACCGTGAAAAAGTCTCTTGTATGTGCAATTATATGTATAGTAGTTAAAGTTTAAGTAAATAATTGTGTGTCATGCCAATAGGAGCTGTTGTACTGTAGATTGTCTATATGTGGAAATACCCCCACCTTGAGACAGAGTAACAAAAGTTCGTCCAGTGATGCACAAGTTGTATAGTCTGAATGACAATAAAATTTACTTTGACTTTGACGTCTGCCATGTGGTTGTTGGCCTGCATGTTGCTATATTCAGCTGATAACTTGGATGTGAGCTGGGCAGTGTCAAGCTGGTGATGGCAAGCTTCACTGGCACATGTGTGGGAGCAGGTATGCAGTTGAGGAAATCATAGCATGTACCTGCAGTGAGCAAATGCTCATGTCAGGCATCTAGGGGTGGATTTAGGGCATATAACAAAATAAACTCCTCCATAACCTATCCCCTGGATGATGTAGGCTGCAATAGGGAAGGTAGCACTATGCAGTTTCATGGCCTGGGAATAACTAGTGTCCATCTGAAGCACAGACAACCCTTGATTGGGGATGATGCCAGATCCTCAGGCCATTAGGCAGCATCTGGCACAGGCAAGGGCAAAAACATCTTCATGACTGCCTGGATGACAGACTTCTCTGGCTGCATCTTGATTGATCTGGGATGGATGCCCCACATTAAGAACTAATGGGCTCAGTATCTATGGTAGAATGTCTTGATGCTCAACGGACAGAGAAAAATGGGAAAATTTATAGCATTATAGTTATGTTTGCAGTTAGGATTAGGTATTATTTAGGTTCAGGTTTAGGGTTAGGTTTAAGATGCAAATTATTTTTTTAGGTATAGAATAGGGTTAATATTATGAATTGGGTGTTGTGTTATTTGTTCTGTATTGAGGGGGGGGTTGTTGGGGAACTTTACTTTCCACAAGAAACACTGGCAATAATTATGAGTATTGTTATGGTTTGTGCATTTCAATTCATTTGTGCTTGGAAGAAATTGTTTTATAATTTTTAATTTTTTATCTGCTTTGCTTTTCAACTATATGGACTGGTTTCTGTTGACTTTAATGAGTTTGTTTTGAAACAGTTGTTTCTTTGTTCTTCGATGTAAGTTATAAAAAAATAACACTAACTTATATAAGGAAACTTCTTGCTACATTATTAAAAGTCTCAGTAGACCATTTTATATCACTCTGCCCATGTTCCATGAATTCACTGTATAATTAAATCATGACAGGTTTCTAATAATAACCAGCTTGTTGCATGTTTATGACAAGAATGACAAGAACTTCACCTCAAGAAGAGCAACATGAAGCCATAATTGTCTGTAGTACATGCAGCTTCAGCTACTTAAATGTAGTACTACAGACAGAGAAAAACAGTAAAGGAGTGCAATGTCACAGGCCAGTAACTTCCATATTCTGTCGGTTTGCATTAGTCACACAGATGTGCACTTTTGGGTCCCTACATATATGTCAAAGTCTTGTTTTTAATAATTCCTGATTACTAGCATCTTCTACCTGGTGGTAGAATCAGGTAGTACAGGAGAGTATACAGAGGAAGAGGATGGAGAAGAAAAAGTGATATCGCCAAAGAGATGAAGAAAGTAGACAGGAGTACAGGGAGATGAGGTGTATGATGAAGACAGAGGTGGCAAAGGCTAAGGACAAGGCGCATGGTGAATTGTATGAAAGGCTGGACACTAAGGAGGGGAGGGAAATGACCTGCACCGATTGGCTAGACAGAGGGACTGAGATGGGAAAGATGTGCAGCAGGCTAGGATGATAAAGGATAAGAAGAGAAATGTACTCACAAGTGTGGAGAGTGTGTTGAACAGTTGGAAAGAGTACTTTGAGGGGCTGATGAATGAAGAGAAGAGAGAGAAATGGTTGGATGCGGTAGGGATAGTGAATCCGGACGTGTAAGGGATTAACAAGGAGGAATCAAGGACAGCTATGAAGAGGATGAAGAGTGGAAAGGCTGTTGGCCCAGATGACATACCTGTGGAAGCATGGAGGTGTTTATGAGAGATGGCACGGGAGTTTTTAACCAATCTTGGAAAGTGAGAGGATGCCTGAGGAGTGCAGAAGTGTACTGGTACCAACTTTTAAGAATAAGGATGATGTGCAGAGTTATAGTAACTACAGAGGAATTACATTGATCGGTCACAGCATGAAGTTATGGGAAAGAGTAGTGGAATCTAGGATAAGAAGGGAGGTGATGATTGGTGAGCAGCAGTATGTTTTCATGCCAGGAAGGAGGACTACAGATGCGATGTTTGATCTGAGAGTGTTGATGGAAAAGTATAGAGAACATCAAAAGGAGTTGCACTGTGTCTTTGTGGACTTAGAGAAAGCATATGAAAGGGTGCCTAGAGAGAAGTTGTGGTACTGTATGAGGAAGTCAGGAGTGGCAGAAATGTATCTAAGAGGAAGAAATGGAAACATGATCCACTCTCTGACCCCGAGGGAAGCAACCAAAAGAAAACAAAGAAGAAGCATCTTCTACTTGTTTTGATAAATCGTTGTTCGCTCTCCTCATTCCTGAAGTGAACAGCTTTTGAAGGTTGTTTCAACAGAGGGGACCTCATCTTAAGCCCAAGCAATAAAAGAGACAATTGCCCATATATGTTATATATATCAGTATTAAATCACCAAGTGTGCCCTCAGTTCTGGTTCTGTCTTTCTTTTATATAGCATCTATTGTAATTTCCTGAGCCAGTTTAGTTATTATTATGAAGTTAAACAAATGTTAAGAAGCAATCCTTTTTTATGTATTTTATACATTGTAAATACATCTATAGTGTGATGCCTCCTTCCATATCTTGCTACTATGTGTGTGGCATTTTCTTAAAATGCATTAATTACAATTTAATACAGTCATGTGTATGATGCATGCAGACCAGTTGGATTCCTGACTGGGTTACTGATGTATAGCACAGTGAGTACAAATCTATCATCTTTTCCCTAGTGCTGCTTCCTAAAAATGTGTTAGGTACAGTTTTAGTGCAGATGTAGTACATATGTTTTCAGTTGGAGTTTCTCTCCATCAGTCTCCTATGCAAGCAGGCTATGCCCAGTACGGATAATTTTAACCCAATCACCAAATCATAATAAATGAGTAAGTAAATAAATAACATTATGTGCATATACAAATAAATAACATAAATGTGCATATATAAATAAATAACATAAATGTGCATATACAAATTAATAACATTATGTGCATATACAAATAAATAACATAAATGTGCATATACAAATAAATAACATGTGCATATACAAATAAATAACATAAATGTGCATATACAAATAAATAACATTATGTACATATATAAAATAAATAACATTATGTGCATATACAAATAAATAACATATATGTGCATATACAAATAAATAATGCTTTTCAGTAGTTAATCTTTAACCATTGCAATATCTAGGTCTTCAGACTTCTCTTCCACCTAATTTGCCTGACTGGACATTTGTATAAACGTTCAGTTATTCTCTATCTCATTAGGCTTTAAATTATATCTTATTCATTAATCTGATTTTGTTATTGAATTCCCATTTGTATATCATGTTCAACATGTCCTCATTTGTTTACTGTCCGTTTTACTATTACTGGTTTTGCAAATTTAGATCATTTTTTGCATTTCACAGAAATAATCCCTCATGTGTAATTATGCACATTTGCGATATTAGACGTATATCTGGGGCAACACACGGATGCAGCAGTTATCCTCACTGTGTCCTGCATGCATTTTCATTGGGCAGCTTGGTTTTCTGCCAAATCCCAAAGCCATGGTGAAGTGGCAATCCTTCAGTTTGACTATAATTGTGTATGTGGTATGTGAGTGCATGCTCTATGACGGACTGGTGACCCATCGAGGATTAGTTCTCCAGCCCATTAAGTGCCAGTATAGGTTCTATCTCTGTTAACACTCAAAACAGCATAAAAGAGATACTGAAAAACACATCCTTCTTTATAAACCATTCTCTGCTATTCTTATTTCTGAACTTTGTCATCTGTCTTGTTTGTCCAGTCTTGGTATATGTTACCTTTGCTCCTTTAAAATGATGTGATGTATGTTGTCAAACTCCATGCTTAAAGTTAGAGAAATAGCATCTCATTGTATGCTCAAATCTGTGCCTCGTTCATCTTTGTCATAAAATTGTTATGCTTGTAGCTGTATATGATACGTATATGTTGATAAATACTGTTAAGCCCATTTCACTGTAGTTTATGCTATGCATTTTCCATCAAGTGTTCTTACACAAATCAGAAGACATAATAACCTGTCATGTGTACTTCCCTTGTTTTCCCATTTATCTTTATATATCAGGGCCCCTGGAGCAACCATCCAGTCTTCTGGAATCTTCATGTCTGACACTCTGAACAATCAGACTAATGGGATAATCACACCAGGATTAAGTGACAGGTAAAGCTCAACATCCCCTCGCAGGTAGCTGCAGAAAACAAGTACAACATGGGATAGTGTTCTCAGTAATGTAGGAAAATAGAAAAAAAAAAAACAGGTGAGAGTGCAGACAACAGTAGATTAGTGCAGAATTACTCAGGATAGCAGGGAGCAAGGGAAGACTAAGGAGCAAGTACAGGAGTAGGGAAATAACAAATTCAGCAGCCCCAAGATCATAACAGCACAAGGAACATAGAAAGTACACTTGTGTACACTTACCATAAGTGTAGATGTTCGAGTGTATTCACTGTTGCAGTCATTACATTTGGGTTATCTGTTTGCACGTAGCCCTCAGTCAGCCTGATTAACAAAGTCTTGGGTCCTGCATCGGTTGCTGTCCCTTCTTCCATGACGTCAGGTCGTCAGGGGTATAAAACATGCAGCCGACGCCATTACATCAGTTTTTCTTGCCCCAGATGTCAGGTGTCCCCCTAGTGGGGAGCAATTAAATATAAAAGTACAATGATATACCGCCAACAAAAAAGCAAATACACCAAAAAGGCTTTTAAGCATAGTAAAGGAAAGTAGAGGTATAGCCAAAAGAAGTTAGGGGGCTGGAGGGATGGTAACCAGGACTGCAACAGTGAATACACTCGAACATCTACCTTTATGGTAAGTGTACACAACTGTATTATGTTCTTCGTGTTTCACTGTTGCAGTCATTACATTTGGGTAGATTCCCAAAGCTGTGGTTGGGAGGAGGAATTTAGATAGCATTAGGACCAGCTGTAAGGCCCTGCAAGACTGCAGTGGCAAAGCCAGCTCTGGATTTAGAGAAAATTGGCAAATGGTAATGCTTGGTGAAAGTATGTACAGAACTCCAGATAGCAGCTTCTAGTATGTCCCTGGTAGGGATGCCTCTGAGAAAGGATGTAGAGGTAGATGCAGCCCTGGTGGAGTGAGGTCTGATCCCCCCAGGGATAGGTTTCCATGGTGCTTAGAGCAGAAATGAATGCAATGGCCTATCCATTTAGAAATGGTTTGCTTTGAAATACCCTTCCCCTCTGCCCCTGCAGTAAATGCTACCAGCAGTTGTTCAGATTTCCTTTGAGGTTTAGTCATGTCCAAGTAGAATCTGAGTTGTCTGTGCACATCTAAGGAGTGCAATATCCGTTCCCCTTTGTTCTGTGGATTGGGAAAGAAGGTTGGCAAATGAATGGACTGATTGAGAGCCACACTGGATACCACCTTGGGCATGAAGGATGGATTGGTTCTGAGGAACACCCTGTCCGCATGAAAGATGATGAAAGGCTCCACTGCCATAATGGCCTGTAATTCAGATACCCTTCTAGCTGAAGTGATTGCTAAAAGGAAAGCCGTTTTCCAAGAAAAAAATGTTAGGTCTGCAGTAGCAGCTGGTTCGAAAGGAGGTAGAGTGAGCTTCTCCAAAACAAAGTTAAGGTCCCAAGCTGGGGTTGGAGCTCTCCTGGGTGGTCTTAAAATTTTGGCCCCTCTGAGGAACTGCTTGAGCAGTGGATGAGAAAAGGGGGGGGGGCTGTGTTATAATGAGCTGAAATGGCTGAGGCATGGATTTTAATGGAGGAAAAAGACAGGCCCTTGTGAAGTATCTCAGTTAAATATTGTAAAATCTGAAGTAAATTGGGCACTGCTGTGCTAATCGCTTGAGAATGGTTCCAGGCACAGAATCTTTTCCATTTTTCAGCATAGGATTTTCTAGTGCTAGACCTCCTTGCCTCTAAAATGATATCCATCACAGGTTTACTGAGGGATGGTAAAAGAGAGATTATGTAATTAGTCAGGCTGCAAGGTTCAGTGTTAGAAGCTGAGGGTGCAGAATCTGGTTCTCCTGTTGAGACAACAGGGAAGGAGTCTGAGACAGGTGCCATGGGGGTAACCATGACACACTGTGAAGGAGGGGATACCAGTGTTGGCGTGGCCAGTCTGGAGCAATCAAAATCGTCCTTGGTTTGTCCTGTTTGATTTTTAGTAGTACTTTGGAGAGCAGAGGCAGAGGGGGGAAGGCATAGACTGATAGGTTTTTCCAGCTGAAGGACAGAGCATCCACTTTCCAGGCTTGTTTGTGGGGAGTCCTTGTGCAAAATTTGTCCAATTGGTAGTTCTGGGGAGAGGCAAACAGGTCTATATCTGGGCTCCTCCATTTGCTTGTCAACATGTTGAAAATCCTTGGTTCCAGTTGCCACTCATGTGGGTCCATGAGGTTTCTGCTTAGTCTATCTGCCAGTGTATTTAACTTTCCTGGCAGGAATTGAGCTTGTAGGTGCACTTGGTAGATCAAGGCTGTGTTCCACAATACCATGGCTAGTCTGCAGAGGGGGTACAAATGTGTACCCCCCTGCTTGTTTATGTACCACATAACAGTGATGTTGTCCGTCTTTACCATTAGTTGTCCTGGAAGAATGTGGTCCTTGAAGGCTGTCAGAGCATTCTGTACAGCTAACATTTCTTTTTGTTTGATATGCAGGTGCATTTGACTTGGGTTCCATTTGCCCGGAATGCACTCCCCTGCCAGGTGAGCCCCCCATGCATAGTCTGATGTGTCTGTTGTTAGGGTTTGGGTGGCAGGGGGTTGGTGAAAGGTAGTCCCTTGTTTTGGTGCCAGGCCTCTGCCCACCAAAGGAACTCTAGGCGTAGGCAAGATATGATGGGAATCATTGCTTCTAGATCCTGAGAATGTTGACACCATAGGCTTTTTAGATACCACTGTAGTTTCCTCATATGCAGTCTTGCATATGGAATTAGAAGAATGCAGGAGGCCATGAACCCCAAGGCTTGCAGTATTTGTCTTGCAGATAGCAGGGTCTTTGTGGCCACTTGTTTGAAGTAGGTTGTCAAATGGATTTGTTTCTCTGGTGTGAGGTAGGCCATCTGGGAAGTTGTATTCAAGCTTGCTCCCAGGAATATAATTTGTTGACAGGGTACCTGGTGTGATTTCTTTTCTTTTATGGTGTACCCAAGACAAGTTATAACCCTTTGTACAAAGGTCAGATGATTCAAAAGTATGTCCTGGCTTTCTGCCTGAATTAGACAATTGTCCAGATATGGGTATATTTGAATATTTCTTTGCCTGCAAAATGCAATAACTGGAGTAGGCACTTTGTGAATACGTTGTGTGCAGTAGATAAGCCAAAGGGCAGTGCAGAGAACTGATAGTTTGTGTAGCCTGCTTTGAAGCGTAGGTATCTTCTGAAAGATTCCCTGATTGGGATGTGCAGGTATGCTTCTTTTAAATCTAGTGTTGCCAAGCAGGCATCTTTGCCTAGCATAGGAAGTAATTGCTGAAGAGTCAGCATCTTGAATTTTGGAATCTCCAAAAAGGTGTTTAGAGTAGACAGGTGCAGGATAGGACACCATGAATTGTCTTTTCTGGGTACCAGGAAAAGTCTCGAGTAGAAATCTTGTCCCTTTTCCTCTTCCGGTACCAGTTGAATAGCCCCCATGCTTAAGAGAGAAAGTACTTGTTTTTGTGCCTCTTCCCACTGATTTGGGGGTAGGTCCGGCCATCCACTTGGTGTTGGCAACGTGTGGAAGTGAAATCTGTATCCCTGGGACACTATATTTAAAACCCATTTGTCCTGGGTAATAAGTCCCCAGTTCTTTGCATGAAGAGCAATCTTTCCCCCCAAAGGGGAAGCCAGTTGATACGTGCTTGGAAATTTTAAAAGGAAGTCATTGGGACAGTTTACCATAGGGAGGAGTCTTATTACTCCCAGATTTGGAAATGGAGGCCCCCCACTGCTTAGTCCTGTGTGTCCCCTGGGACTGAAACCTGGGATTTTTGCTGTGTCTGGGTTTGGCTTGAGAAGACCTGGAAGGGGCTGGAAAGGACCAATTCTTAGAAGGCCAGTGCCTAATAAATCTAGGAGGTTGAACTTGTAAGAAATATGTAACAGTTTGCATAGATTTAGCTTTATCTTCCATCTTTTTAAGAACATCCTCAACCTCGTTGCCAAATAGGCAGTCCTGATTTAAGGGAGCATCCAACAATTTAGCTTTAACATGATCAGGCAAAGATTGCTTCTTAAGCCAAGCATGCTTTCTGAGCACAGACCCAGTAACAGCAGCCCTGCAAGAGGCCGCTAATGAATGAAAACCACATTACAAAGCAAGTTTTCCAACTTGTTCAGCAGAATGCATTAAATCCTGAAATTCTTTATTTTCCACACAGTCAGGAATCAACCTCATTTTCTGTTTAAGCAATCCAATAACATGTTGCTGATACTTTAACTATGAAACTGGCAGTTTAAAGCCCTAATGGCCAAGGTCGCAGAAGTGTAAACCTTCTTACCCCATCTATCGAGCGCCCTGGAGTCTCTATCAGAAGGGGTAGGATTTTTAGCAGTAGAAGCCTTAATGCCCTTGGGCCCCTGTGAAATAGTCTCTGGGTAAGCAATAGGATTTCTAAAAAGAAACTTGTGTGACTCAGGAACCCTGTAGTATCTGTCTGATTTTCTGGGAGCAGGAGGCAAGGAATCAGGGGCCAAACTAGATTCTGAAAAAGCATCATCAACAATGTCTTGTACAGGAGGAATAACTAAAGGCCTATGCTGAGGTAGGAGTAAGAAATCCCCAAGCCTCTTTTTTGAATCAGAAAAATCTTGGCTTTCCCAGTGGAAATGCTCCCTTAGAGTATGTAAGGTTTCCCCAAAAGAAAAATCCTCTGGAGGGGAAGCAGAGGGGATGGAGTCCTCTGCATCAGAATCTTCATAAGTAGATATGGGCAAATCCAGATCATCAGAAGAATCAGAAAAAAACAAAATCCTGGTCAGAAGATTCATAAGTCACTTCAGTCCTAGGCCTCTTAGAAGGGGGGGGTTGGCTACCCCTGATTAAAGTTATTAGATCTCCAGCCATTCTTATCATTTGTTTTTAAGGCATAGAGGCCTGAGCATGTGGCCTGGGCGTTGGTTTTTTAGGCATGGTTTGAGATTTAGGCCTAAGTGAAGAAGGAGGTATCAGTTTAATACGCAAGTCTGTAGGCCTGAATACACCCTCAGAAGCCGGAGCCTGCACAGCGACTCTGAACCCATCCACAGTAGAGACATCCACGGGTTCCATAGTCGAAGCATCTTGCGGCATACCAGACTCCGAATGGGTCTCAGTAGAGGCCTACAAATCAGAGGTAGCAGGTATCAGGGGATGCAAAAGTACCTCACTGAGTACCGGCGAAGTGGCGACTGGCTTAGGAGGAGCATCTTCGGCAGTTTTGGACCTCAATGGCCTGTCTCTGTCTTTATCTTTGCGTTTTTTCCAGAATCCCGGTAGTTGGATGGCTAACCGACGACATTTCTGGATAATTAAATCGATAACTGAAAATTTAGAGGTGAAAATATACCAACGACGGATAGTGTGTTGATTAAATAAAGCACAAAACCGACAGCAAGGTACGTTGTGGTCAGGGCCTAGGCAAGGAATACAGTACGAATGAAAATCTTTATGAGGTATTTGCTTTCCACAAGTAATGCAATTATTAACTTTTTCTGACATCGGTAAGGAGCAAGAAAAAGTTTCCCCAATGGGGTACTTAGCTTTAGTTGAAGACTTCAGTTCTGAAACTCAAAAACGAAAATTTCAGGAGTTGGCCAACCGGCACTTGTGAACTGCTTCTGCTTCGGGCACCGCACGGCAAGAAAGACTGCTGTAATGGTGTCGGCTACATGTTTTATACCCCTGATGACCTGACGTCATGGAAGAAGGGACAGCAACTGACGCAGGACCCAAGAATTTGTTAATCAGGCCGACTGAGGGCTACCTGCAAGCAGATAACCTAATGACTGCAACAGTGAAACACAAAGAACATCCATAGAACAGCAGGCTAATTAGAAATAAGGCAGGGTACATTTATAGTACAAAAGTGAAGCACCCCAAGAAGGGAAACATAAGTCAAAATGAAATCAGTAGTGTAGGGTGGAAGAGTGGGAAGGGAGAGAGGTTGTTGAGGGATTCATAATCATGGGCAAAAGATTTGCTCAGGGATCAGAAGGAGGGGCAGACAGAAGGAAAGTGCAAGGAAGCAACATGACAGATTAACAGAATGAGTTCTCATGGAACAGGATGCCAAGGTTGAGGGTTAAGGGTAGAGAGACATGATGAAAGACAGAGGAGGGACAAGGCCATAGGTGCTCAAGCAGAAGACAGCTCCAAAGATAGAGCAGGAAGAAAATGAAGTGAAGGATAAGAGATGGGGTGGTTAGCTAGAATTGAGGCATAAAAGGCAATCAGAACAAAGAAATAAGCAAGAGTAGAGAAATATAGTTGCTTAGGGGACAAGTAGGCCTGTCACAGGGAAATAAGAAAAAGGTAGGCCTTCCTTATAGAGATCAAAGAGGGTGCAATAGTGGATCACTCACTCACTATATGCAATAGAAGGGAAGGCAGGAAGACAGGATGGGCTTGGCAAATGTTTAACACAGTCTCAAGCATAACCATCACAGTGACCACATTAGTCAAGAACGGAAAGAGACACCCACATATTATATGACAAATGGAAGAGTATGACCTGGTGGTAAGGAGACATAACAGGCAATAAACATAGCCAGGAATGAATGGGGTGTTGTACGGTGGGTGTGGGGAATGAATAACCCTTTCTACACACACCAAGGACCGGCAATATAAGGAAAAAGAGGATTAAATTGTTGCTGATGGTGTACAGATAGGTAGGGAGCAGACAGTTTGCAAAATAAGTGAGTGGAGGAGAAAGCAAGAGGAAGAGATGCTGTTCCTTACAGATAGACTTCAACTCAGTCCCCTGACAACTGCACTGCTAAATAGGGCATCGGATGGCATATTGGTAAAAGTGCTCCTTTAAACTGTGATGGAAAGACAAGATGAGACTGGGCTGTTCAGACAATTCAATAAGGTATAAAAAGGTGAGGCCATCAGTGGAAAGGAGGAGGTGAATAGGAATGTAATTGGACATCAGAAGAAGAAAGAGATACTTAAAAGGAAGAAGAGAATGACAACGGTGTCGAAAGACTTAGCGTGATAAGGAAGAGCAGCACTGGTAGGGAGAAATCAGTAACCAGAAGTGTGGGGGGGGGACACCAGAAGAGAGTAGGAGGAGAAAGTCAGCCAAATGAAGAAAGGAACAAGGCTGAAAAAAGGAGGGACCTCAGATTCAATATTTTAACCATTACTGAAACTTGATAAAATCCCGCATTTACAATAATGAGCTCAAACATGCTTGATTACAATATGTTTTGCCACTTTAGGACAAAAAAGCAAACCAAACCCTTAATCTATGACATTGCGCGCATGTCAGATAGTCCAAAAGAAAGCAAAATAGCACCCACAGATGATAATGATGGATATGATTTCTTTATTAATATAAGAAACAGTATTTCTGAAACATATTTTGAACTATCATGCCAAAGTTTCCAAAATGAACGAGTGAACATAGGAAAATAGCTAAAAAGCACTAAAAAAAATGCAAAGTATATCAAAACGCAGTTTCTTCTTTTTCAGTTTTTGTGTGGCCTTTCCATTACAACTAGTTTTCAAAACATAATATGAGAAGGGAGATAGAATATAACTATGATTTGTACCATATTTTATGTAACAGAACATAACAGCAGAGATTACCATTAGAGATGCATGCTTCATTCATAGGTTCATAGAAGATTACTAGGCTAACAGTCCTAGAACCCTTATTTCCCTAGCCATATTTATCCCACGTTTTCTCAGTTGTCAGTGGTTGGGTCAGCAAAGTTCACAAACATAAGACTCTATGGTAATTAATAACAATTTCCTCTGTCTATGAGGGACACGGGCGCCACCATAGAGTGATTTTATAGTCACCCATCCATTGATCTAGGTTGCGTTTGAAGAATGTCAGGAAGGGGCTCTGTTTCACATGAATTGGAAGCTTGTTCCAGAGAAATGTCAGTCTCTGGGGATGCATCTATTTCTACAGCATGACTTGTTCATGTCAGAGGCTAGGTTACGATCCCTAGCGTGAGTGACCCTCATGCAGTTTGATTTATGAATGTTTAACATTTCTATTAGGGCTGGGCCAGAGACTACCCTGTAAGCCAGGTACAGGTCACCCTTAGCAGTCTGAAGGAGACAGAATACAGTGAGAGGGCTTTCAGTCTTTCCATGTAGGACTTGTTTTGTGTACCCCACATTTTCTTGGTGAGAAACCTCTGTGGTCTCTCCAGTTGTTGCAGGTGTCTGGTCAAGTACATGCAAAAGGGAGTACTGCACTCGATTATCGGTCTGAGGGCTGAGGATAATGGAATTATAACATCCTTACCTCCAGATGCAATGTCTTTATTTCTGAGATGTGGTACATAGAAGGATTTCCTTACCACTGTGGATACATGGTGGTCGAAGTTCAGACCGCTATCAACCTAAGTACCCAGATCATGTATCACTGGGTCTACACTTAAGGGTTTGCTGTCTATAATGTAATTAGAAGGGATGTCAGCTTTCCCAAAAGGAATAATAATGTAGTGTTTTCCATTTAGCTTTAATCTGTGGCTTTGGCACCAATCATTTGTCTACATTAACCCTTTCTGCAGTATATTAACATCATTGGGAGACTGAGTGATTGCTCCCAATTTGCAATTGTCAGAGAACTTGGCCAGCCACAGACCATCCATATTTACCCGGACTTCTGAGAAATAAATTCTGAACAGTAAAAGACCCAGCAAAGAACCCTGTGGTTCCCCACTTTGACAGTATGTGCACTGTCAGTGAGACAATTGACTACTCATCTAGTGACATAGGGGTTAATTTCCAATTGTGAGAGTTTTTCTATAATACCTGAGTGGGGGATTGAGCCAAATGCCTTGGCTAGGTCAAGGTAGGCGGTATGCACTGTCTTTCCATCATACAGGGTCTTGGTAACTTTCTCAAAAAAGTTAACCATTTTATACAGGCATGATCTACTCTAAATGAATCCAAACTGGGTTGAGTCCAGAGATTGGAGATTACCTATGTCCTTGTTGTAAGGTCTCTGTCTTTTTTAATTTTTCCAAGTCTTTTGGGTTTCTAATACCATGACGGGAATGTACCCCATTCCTATGTCAAAGTATGATTAAAGTTCATGAAATTAGTATTGTTTCACTCTTTGATATTAGCCAAAAGTGCTCTCCGCAGCACCCACAATGTGCCCAGTAATGATTCCTTCTGCAATTCTTACGGTGTTACATGAATTGATAACATATCTAAATACGACTGTAAATTATTTTTTATAAGACCAGTTGCTCCTACTACTATTGGAACTGTCTGGCTATCTTTCTTCCACATGGCTCTTGTTTCTGCCTGCAGATCGAGGTATTTTATGACTTTGTGTCTCTCTGTATGCAAGACACTGTAGTCACAAGGTGTGGCGATTTCAATGATCAATGCTACTTTTGTCTTCTTTTCCTGGACCACTATATCTGGTTTTCTAGCATCTATCTTTTGGACTGTTGGTATTGGGTGATCCCATGTGATGTAAACTTCATCATTTTCTATGATTCTCTGTAGCTCAAGTTTCCAGTGTTTTTCAGCCACTTCGATACCATAATGTTTGCACAATCTCCAATGTAACAATCTCGCCACATTATTATGCCTTTCAGTATACAGTCCCTCTGCCATTAGAGAGTCACAAGCAGCAATAAGGTGTGTGACTGTTTCCAATTTGGTTCCACAAAACCTACATATGTCTGTTTCTCCCACATGTTCAATGGATTTAGTAAACCAGTGTGTACGTAGCCTACTATCTTGGGCTGCCAATGTTAACCTTTTATTTCAAGATGTAAATTCACCTCTCCTTAACCATTCCTACATTTGTTCTTGATCAACATGAGGCTCTTCCAGACGTTTTCTATACTTGCAACTATATTTATGTTTTTTCCACATTTCTTGCCTTCTCATCTGGTCCTTCACCTTATATTCTTTCTTTTGTTTTTTAGCAGATTCAGTTGCTGCCTGGTTTTTATCCTCTTCTGGTTTGATTTCCATTCCTGCTTGACGTCGATATGCTTCTGCTAAATTAAGCAAAGATGTCATCTTAGATTTATTCTCCTCATGTTTCAAAACTTTCACCACATTTGGATCTTGTGAGATCAGTAAATATGTGTGGAGTCCCACGACTGCAGATCTATACATGTAATCAATTTCAAGGAGGCCTATCCCTCCTTCAGAATGGGGAATATATAATCTTGGTATACACTGATTTTTATAAATCATTTGGTGAGCATGAAGCATCCTTCTTGTTTTAATATCCAATCTAGCCAACACTTTTTGGGGCCAGTCATTCATTCCAAAACTATAAGTTAGGACAGGAAGAGCAAATTTATCTATTGCTTGGATCTTATTCCTAGGTGTCAATGCTGTTTTCAGGATTAATTTAAGTCTTCTAAAGTACTCCTTACTAAGCTTTATTTGCATTTGTTCATGTTTTATTGCTGATCCTTCATCAATTCCCAAGTATTTATGCACCCCCTCTTGCTCAAATTCTTTTATATCACATTCTTGTTCCAAACTGATGTTTTCTTGGTGCTGCAATTTTCCTTTTTTAAAGGTTGCTTTTGCACATTTATCAAGGTCAAATGACATTCCAATATCATCTGAAAAAGTTTTGACACCCTGTAGCTGTGCTTTCAGTTCCTCATCTGATCAGCTATACAATTTTAAATCATCGACAAAGAGAAGATGAGAAGTCATTAGACTTTGTTGTGTTCTAGAAGCCAAATTAAAGCCATGACCTAAGCTGTTAAGTAAACAGCTTAATGGATTAATGGCAAGGCAAAATAGCAACGGTGACAGGGAGTCACCCTGGAATATTTCCCTATTTGGATTTTTATCCCTGGGGTAATAATCTGTCCTTTATCATAGCTTAATTGCAAAGTGGTCTGCCACTGTTTCATGGTCACTGTAATGTAGTTGATCAGTGTAGGATGTATCTTATACATTTTTAAGCACTCTTTTATCCATGAATGTGGGATACTATCAAATGCTTTTTTATAGTCAATTCATGCCATACTTAGATTCTTCCCTTTCTTAAAGTTCTCCATGATAACTTTATTTAACAACAAATGATCCTTTGTTCCATATGACTTTCTTTTATTGCCCATTTGTTCTACTGCCATAATTGAGTTTTCTTCTAAATGACTATAAACTCTGTCGGCGTGAATCCCCGTGTATAGTTTATACGTTGTCAGAAGACAAGTTATTGGTCTATAATTTTTAGGGTAGCTTACAGGTTCACTCTTAAGTAAGAGCATTGTTTTACCTGTTGTTAACCAGTGTGGTGTCTGTTTGGGGTGTGCATATAAATAGTTCTTACTCATGGCTAGATCCTCGTGTAAAGAAGTTAATACTTTAAGCCAAAAGTTGGGTACTGCATCTGGGCCTGGGGTTTTCCAATTAGAGGCTTTTCTCAACTTTGTTTCAATCTCTCTAGCTGTTATTTCATCCCATTTCATATCCTGTACCTTTAAACTTCTTATTCTTTCTTTTACTTCTTCTATCCATTTGGCATCTTTATTATGTTCCAAAGGATCTTCATAGATACTTCTCCAAAATGTATCTACGTCCTCTTTTTTCGGCGGTCTATCAATTCCTCTTACCTTATTTCCCAATTCTCTATAAAACTTTTTTGGGTCATCAGTAAATTGCTTATTTTGTGCTTTTCCCTTATATTTACCTTTGTATATTCTGAGTCTTTCCACCTGTTTTGAAATTTTTAGTTTGTTATCTCCAATAGTGCATAATAGATCCTGGTCTGTTCTAATACTGCGCACTGCTTTTATTACATCTATCTTTCTTAATATTTTTGTTGATCTGTTCCCTCTTCTATAATCTTCTAACAATGACACTTCTTAGCTGCTTTATAGTTTTCTCTATTCAATATTTCCATGATGGTATTTGCTTTCACGCCCCCCCCCCTTTTCCCTCCCTACCCTATGTCCCTGTGATAGAACTGTATCAGTTATTAATTTAGCAGCACAGTAATATATTATGTTTACTTCTGTTATATCGCATGGATCTCTATGGACAGTCCTAATTACTGTGTTCATTTGTTTTATCAAGCTTCTGACTTTTGGGATTTTATTAACCTTCTCCAGTCTATTTCTCTCATTGATCTTGATATATCTATCTTTGTCTATTAAATCAAGTAACTCTTCTCTTAACTCCTTTTCTTCCATACTGAGGGCACATCTCTTGTTTTCCATTTCCTGCAGGCATTCTATAGAAAGTTCTATAGCAACTTCCTGTGGCACATTCTCTTCAATTACATCCTGTGTCATCTGTTGTTTTGTCATATGGGAACTCCCTGGCCTATCACTCCTCAACATTGACTGCATCAGAGATTCCACAGTTCCCTGTTTCTTTCCTTCCTGTTTAGCTTCAAGTGAACTTTTATACTGGTTTTCTGTGGAAGGCTCCAAAATATCTTGATATGGCACCTGACCTGTTGCTTCCTGTTTCACTGGTTTCCCCTTAATTTGAATATCAATTGCTCTATCCTGTTGTGGTGCTTTCTGAATTTGATTTTCTACACTGAATCCTTCTCTTTCCAGCTGTTCCATTACCTCATTTTCAAAGATTGGAGATAACCTATGTCCTTGTTGTAAGGTCCATAATGATTCTTTCCATGGCCTTGTAGATGAGGCTAGTCAAGCTTATGGGTTTATAATTCCCATGGTCGGTTGATGGCCCCCCTTTGTGCAGAGGGATTACTGCTCCTGTCTTCCATTCCATCAGAACATAGCCAGTTTTCAGCCTGTGGTTAAACAGGAATCCAAGTGGTCTGCTAGGTCATGGTTTAAGTTGTTTAGAAGGCAACCTGGGATGTTGTCTTGATGCAGTGTTTTTGGCCTTGGAGACCACAGAGATGAAAGAACAATGAAAGGTAGAATGGCTTGAAAGGTTAAAACTGAGTTCCTTCGTCAGAATTCAAAAATCAAATCAATTTCATTAAAAAACACACACCTTATATATACTACTGAATTGATTGGATGGGTAAATCAATTATTCAATTTGAAATAAACCACCATTCTAGTCCATTAACCACAATACAAATATATAAAGAATGTATAAATAAATATTAGAAAAATACATCAATTTGATAATTTAATAATATAATAAAAAAACATACATAAATACTGTGAATTGGGAGAACAATATAATTAAAAACTTTTTATATATTTATATTTTGAATGTGTTAATGCTTGTACTTGCTTACTTTAAAGATGGTGTACTGGATGCTACAAAAGAACCAGGTTTGAATGACATGCTTTCTATTGTTCCAGTTTTAAAGTTAAGGGCTGCCAAGTTATAATCTTTTTGGCCACTAGATGGTGGTAGTACACAATCTTTAAAGTAAGCAAGTACAAGCATTAACACATTCAAAATATAAATATATAAAAAGTTTTTAATTATATTGTTCTCCCAATTCACAGTATTTATTTATGTTTTTTATTATATTATTAAATTATCAAATTTATGTATTTTTCTAATATTTATTTATACATTCTTTATATATTTGTATTGTGGTTAATGGACTAGAATGGTGGTTTATTTCAAATTGAATAATTGATTTACCCATCCAATCAATTCAGTAGTATATATAAGGTGTGTGTTTTTTAATGAAATTGATTTGATTTTTGAATTCTGATGAAGGTACTCGAAAACGTACTTTTTGTAATACAAGTGTTATTAAATCTCAGTTTTTAACCTTTCCAGTGGTTATACTTGGTGTTGTTTTACAACTGACTTATTTGGATTATCTACCTTTCATTGTTTTTTGGTCTCAAACCCTCATTTGGACTCCAGAGTGAACTTTTCTGGGTTTTGGTAAAGTGTGTTCAGTCTTAGTACATCTCACTGTGTTGTTTATTAGACCACAGAGATGACCTGTTCTCTTGAGATAATAGGCTGACAAATGGTGGCAGGTATACTTTGGGGGTGACCAGTAGGGAATAGGTGGGTGAGTGTTTGCTCAAAATATCTCAGCTATCACGCTGGCTATTACCTCCGGTTGAGTACGGGTGTTGCCATCCACAATCAGTTCAGCGCATAGCTGGGTATTCCCTTTTAGATTTTGGACATAGTTAAAGAATGCCTTGTCATTATCCTTAGCTGAGAGGGGCTATTTTTGCTTTGTAGTTAGTTGTGGAGGACCCAACAAGATCTGTTATTTGTTTATTTAAGCTAGAAAGAGATTTCTTCCTTTGTTGAGCCTACGACTTTGTGTTCTTGGACATTAGTTTCTTTCTCTTGTTGTATTGCCTGATTATACTAGGGGTCCACCAGAGTTGCTTGTTTTTTCAGCAAGGCCTGCTTTAATACAGTCAGGTACAGCCAATTCTATACAACTGCTTAACTGTTTATACAGGGCATTGGTGTACACCTCTGGATAGGAGTCCATGTTATCTCTGTTCAATGGAGCTTTGAAGCTTCTTATACCATCATTTAGTAGGAGGTAATTTGTCTTAGAAATATTCTTAGGCATTTTTTAGCTTGATGGGGTATATGGCCTTATAATTACATCAAACTAGACTGATTTAAGGTTGGATGTTATCAGGGAGGACATTACATGGGCAGGGAGGTGCTCCCCCATGTTAGTGAGTACTATGTCCAGGACATTTGAGCCCTGTGTGAGAGTACTATTCCAGAGCATTTGCACTGGCAAAGTCCAAGAACCTCTGAGCCAACATGTTTGTGGTCATGTATGTTTCCCATTTAATAGAAGGCTAGTTAAAATCACACATGAATAAGGTGCTGGGCTGTATGGCAAGTGACTCCAGGAAGTCCAGGTATGTGGTATGCTTTTCCTGGTTCATGGTGGGAGACCTATAGCTAGCCATTATGTGGTAGGGGGTTTTGCCTATAGTTAATTGGACATGGAGTACCTCGAGAGAATTCTGCTGTCTGACAAGTCTCAGGGTGTACTTGCCTTAATGAAGATGGATAAACCACCTCCTTTGGTTCTTTCATGCTCAATTTGTGGTCTGAATGTTTGGAAAGCATTTTAGCCCTGCACAGCTGGGGTACTTTCTGTGGTTTTGAACCATGTCTCAGTGATTGCACAGATGTCAGCATCTCCAAAGATGAGGAGTGCAGTTTCATGTTTAGACTCCTAGCATTAGCAGCAATATCTTGAGTTTATCTAGAGAGGATTTTATTACATCAGGTGGTTGGTTATTTTGACACTGCCCATTGCCTAAAAAATGCACAATAGGGGTGGCTAATTACTTTTCCAGTATCCAAAAGCCTAGAGGAGACAGGATTAGACCATCTCTGGCAAAGCAGTGTGGCCTGTTGACCACATCTTCGAAGACTGACACATCTTGGATTCCCTTGGAATGACCCCGGAAGCTAAGCCAGTTGTCTTAATAATTTTTTGTTTGTATTGAGGCATCATCCTGGCAGAAGATAGAATGCTTCTTAAGGCTAGGCTTAAACCTGCCTGTGACACATAATCTGAGAGCTCAGTCATATCTCTCTTCATATAGTCCAGTGAGGTATGTCTCAAGTCATTAACTCCCACATGACCTATGACAGAGTCATATCAGTCCTTGTAATTAAGTGACTTGAGTGCTTGAATGACTTGATGGATCTTAGAACCTGACAGGCAGCTAAACATAACCCACTCCTTATCCACCCTGGCAAGGGGTACATCCGTGTGTCTCACAAAAGGAGTCACCTATAACCAGCACATTAGGTTTTGTGGTGTTACACCTTATGGGCTTATTTGTTGAGACACTGGTGTGTGTGTATTATTATGCATTGTGGATTTTTTTTGCATTGTTGTGTATGTAAGTTGTTTCCATTTGGGAGGCTTCTGATCTTTTGGTAAGTCACTAGGGAGTTCCTCCACATATGTGGGTTTATGTGTCATGTCCTTATTTAGTGTGGAAAGTGATATGTGTTCTGACACCCTGTTTGGCATTCAGTTTGTCCTTATGTGAGAGTCTTTCCTCCAATTTCATAGTGTAACTACACCTCTCACATAAAGTATTTGTTTGTTTCAGGAGTAAGTGGTTGTCAGTATATGCAAGACAATTGCTACATTTCCTCAGGATGCCCATGTCCATCAAGCTGGCCAGAGAGATGAAAGGAAACTGCCCATCCATGAAGCAGGTTCTTACTCTATGTTTTATTAGGGAAAGAAATGTGTCAACTTGACAGGATTTTGCTGGTAGCTCTGAAACTACAGGAGGAACCTATACTTTGTGTAGGGTAAGGATGATCAATAAGTTACCGCTGCTCAGTGAGCAATGCAACTGAGTTGTTCCTAGAGTAGCAGAAAAGCCTGGAAGGGTTTCACTTACAGTTGTTTATCGAAAAACTGATCTTCAAGGCTTTTGCATATACTGTATACAGGGCACTGCCAGCTACTGCTGCACTGACAGCAGCTTAGTGCAAACATGAGGCTTAAATATGAGCAAAGAGATACAAGTTTTAAGCTTACTACCAATCAGGAAAGCACATAATAAGCCTTCCACCTGCAATCCCGAACTCAGACAAGTTAGATCAGCACACTTCTGCCACAGGAGTGCAGAAAAATACCTTCCTAATGTAGAATAGCTGGTTTGGAGATCAACTGTAACACGACCACACAAACTAGCTACAACAGACCTACAACTATCAGATACAATGTAATACAGTGCAATTAACTAATTAAAGCAGCAGTAGACAGTGCAGTTTTTTATATAAAGTGCAGAAAAAAACAGCTAATAACTTAAGAAACTGTTAAAATAGAGTCATAATTTATAAGAGAAATGCAAAAGAAATATAATGCTTAAGTAAGTATAACGTTTAGGTTGGAAGAAACATTAACATAATAAGTACAAAGAAATGTGGTAAAAAAGGTAGATTAAAAGAAGACCCAAAATTGTGTGCGTGCTCAACTTCCCATAATAATTCTCATTCTTCATACTACCTCTCTGGGCCTAACTCCAAACCCCCTAGCCAGAGAAGAGTAAGTCAGACTATGTTGGTGGACTGAACAAAACAGAAATGTTAAGGTATTTAAAAAAATACTATAATCTAAGTGCATACGCACACCAGCTAACACAGCTATGCAACTAGTATAACTCAAAACAGATATCAATAACTGAATGCTAAACCAGCAATAGAGTGGCATTTTATAAGTTGACAAATGTAGGTTTGACAGAACTTAATTACAAGTCAAATGTCAATAAATAAATGAATAACAATAAATGTCTTTTTTATTAGTATTATTATATGTTTCTTGCTCAATTAGTGATTATTGTCTTTTTGTGTTTTTTTTAGTCCCTTTTATTGTTTGTTCTATTTCTTTATATTAATCAAAGATTGGGTGTTTGTAGCTAGTGTAAATGATTTATTTTCTTTCATTAGAGGTATTTAGGTTAGCTCATGTTAAAATAAATGTTTTTCTAACTTTTAACACAGTACTGTTACCACTGATATTTTCTTTATTAGTTGTACTACATACTGCAAAATCTAATAACATCTATTATACAACGACCCCCCATTAATATTCAAAAACGTGCATGCTGATTGGTCAGCGTGCACATTGTAAATCAGAGTTATAGTAATGGAAAAAGGTCCGGTTGCCCGGACTTTTTCCATTACTATAACTCTTTTTTTTTTACAGCAACGGAGAACGCAAGTTCTCCGTTTGCTTCACACTGTCTCGCTATGTTAAAGGAGTTTAACATAGCGAGACAGCTTTAAAAAAAGCAACGGAGAATCTCCGTTGCTTTTTTAAAAGCTGTCTCATTATGTTAAACTCCTTTAACATAGCGAGACAGTTTGTAAAAAGCAACGGAGATCTTGCTTTCTCCATTGCTTTTGCCCACAGCTCTGATGTACTGCGTAGGCATACGCATGCGCAGTACATCAGAACTGCCGCAGAATACCTGACAGTTGTGGAAGGGCAGCAAGGAGGCATTATACAATGCCATTATTTAAGAAAAGTAATTATTTTTTTTCTTAAATAATGTAATTGTATAATAGCAATAACCCACTTCTGGGTGTGGGTAATGCTGGATTTACCCACGGTTGGCCTTGTTTGGCCACTCGGGCTTCGCCCTCGTGACCAAACCACACCAACCGTGGGTAAATCCAGTATTACCCACACCCAGGTGACACGTGGGTTATTGCTATAATAAACTACATTACAAAATGTAGGGAAAGATATTTAGAATTATAAATGTATTTGTAATACAAAAAAGTGCCACTAGATGTCCTAAAAGACCAATAAAGGAGAATTACATTACAGTTTTGTATTTCACATAACTGTTTTTTAAAAGTTCAATACTGTGAATTCAGACAAATCTAATATGGACTATACTACATCAGATTAATAATATTATTTGTAAATGGATTTTAAAAATTATTTTTCTAAAAAAGTATTTAAATGATGTAAACAAATGTTATTGTTTATTGGTTTCTATATGTTGTCAAGGAATATTATTTAAATTAATAAAAACAAACACTGCACCATGTATAAGTCTAGGGATTAAGGCTAGTGAGAGGCTATAAAGCATGATATTAAGTGAAAAATACTTAGTCCTTCATGCTTGTCCTGCTGCAGAAATTACTACATGTATCAGTAGTGTAACAGAGTGCCATACGGGTAGTGATCCTCGTCCCCCATCTGTTAAACTACCTACAGTTAAGGGAAATGACAGCAAGGCATGGCCGTCATTAAAACATAAAACTGCAAGCAGTTTAACAGATGGGGGGTGCAGGGAATGCAGCCAGCACAGTACTGCGGTAAACATTAGAATTACTTGCAATTGTTTAACAGAATATTACAATACTTTTGCAAAATGGCAATCTTTAAAAAAAACTTCAGAATTCTATTTATATTTGCAGAGACAAAAGCACTTACCTATTTATCTTACCTTACATGCATGTATTTTATTTTAGACAATTTATATAGTTTTCCACTAGGTGTCTTCCCAGTACCACAACTATATTCACACTCCAGAAATTTAGGGATGTTCTTTATCAATAACACTGGATAGTCTCAAAGCATATTATTTCTGTCATTTAGGTGTAGTAACTTTATTTCACACTTCAACATGTTTAACTATCACTGATAGACTATATTGTGTTTCTATACAATATTTTTCCACTGATTTGAATTAACTTATTTAAAATTTCAGACAGTCATGTGATCATTTTAAAGGTTACATAAACAATTATGGTTCCTGTTGCCTTTTTTTATTGAAAAAGTTAATTTTCTCACCAACATGTATTTACTGATAACAGTTAGGCCAGGATTCACGAAGCCTCCGTGTAAGAGTTACAAGGCTTACACGGAGGCTGCAGTTAAACGGTGTGACATCAGCATGTCATGCATATGCATGAGGGCATGCTGAATCACACCTAAGGCTTACACGGTCCGTGGAAGACAGTAGGGGGCGTGTCCGTAGGCCGAGCCCTGCAAACGGACACGCCCCCAGAAGAGTAAAAGTCCCGAAAGTAAACCCCCACGACAGAGCCCGTGTAAATGTGAATAAATAGAACACAACACATGCCCCCACAGACTACGAACATAAAATGTACAAATGAACATCTTATAATTTTTTTTTAAATTGTAAAGATGTTTGCCCGTGAGTGCTTCGTATGCGTGCCGTAGCTTAGCTACAGTTAGCAGTCAGTGGAAAAGCATATAAGAACTACATATACAAAGTAAGCCAAGAAGCAATAGCGTAGCAGTAGAGACATCGGCTAAAGAGCAGGCAGTCATGGTTTGAGCCCCCCCATCATCAATTTTTTATTTTTAGTGAAATAAGCACGAAACAAGTCCCTGACATATATGTACACATATAAAATTATATTTTCTGTAAAAGGTAATGAAATGGGCCACATATTTTGAAGAAATTTGAGATAACAAAATAATAAAAAATGTCAGATGTGTCTATAGCTGAGCTACAGTTTAACAAGTTGAGTGCATCTGCCCGTAGGTGAGCAGTGGTTTAACAGGTATAAAATGAGTGCCCGTAGGTGTGAACTGGTTTGACAGGTGTAAAATGAGTGCCCGTAGGTGTGCACTGGTTTGACAGGTGTAAAATGAGTGCCCGTAGGTGAGCAGCGGTTTAACACGCTGAAACTATGTGCCCATAGCTGAGTTGAGCGTAACATGCATGCTGACAGCCAAACCACGCGTAAACCAGCGTGATCCATTTGCGTGGAGCTGCGCGCCGCGCCAACAAGCTAACCGACGGGCAACGTTGAGCAAGCTGTAACAAAACTGCCTTTACACAGACACACCTCCTAGCCTGTGTAGACAGTCATAAAATAGGTACTGAACCACTAAGCCATGACAGCTGTATATATATATATATATATATATATATATATATATATATATATATATATATATATATAGGAATGAATAGAAAGAGGAGCATGACAAAGCAGGTTTTGTGAAGCTGATACAATTCCAAAATGGCCAATCACAGATAAGTGCGGGAAAAACGGCATATATAAGCCCCATAGGCGGGAATACACAGCATAACCGATTGTAGAACCGACTTGCAGCCAGAATGTCAGGTGTAGGTGAGGGTAGTTGCTTTCGAGCACAGAGGTGGGGTGTTGAGGAGTCCAAATATATGGTTTGGCTCCTTGTCCACAATCATGAGGCCCAACTCATGCAGGGCCAGGTCTTGTGGGGAGCACATAGGGCTGAGGCGTGGGATCGGTTGGCTCATGATCTCACCAGTGCCACAGGGATACCAAGGACTGGTGAGCAGGTCCGTCACCACCATGCGGACCTGAAGAAATGCAAGCAGGACCAACTGAACCGTTGGATCCAAGAGGCCTGGCAAATGCCCAACGCCCCACTACTGAGTAAGTTACATGTAATTATTTATGTAAGAAATTAACCTAGCTGATATTATGGAGATGTGTATTCCAATATTACTTTATTTATATTACAGCTGCAGGTGTCCGTTCTGCGAACCGTAGAGCCTATGGCGATAGGCTAGCGCGGTTGCGCCACCAGGCAAGTCAGTAATCCTCTCCCTGTAACTGTAAATAAATATATAAGTATGACAGTTAGCAAAAGAGTGCAGTGTAGTCACTAATTAATAAAATGTGCAAGTAACAGTGTAAGAGGGTTTGCAAGTATTGCTTGATTACAAAAGTGTGATTCAGTCTGTAATCCAAACAGAAAAATGAAACAAGTCTGAAATAAAGATGTCCCACCTGTAATATAATAGTACATAACCTGTAGCAGGCTGAAAAGTACAGCTGCAGAAGCTGAGTAAAACACATGTGTGAAATATATCCCTGTTGACATACAGAAACATGACAGAAGTGAGACTGTTGGAAAGGATTGTTAGAACTACAGGTAAAACATGTCAATAAAGCCTAGAATTAAGTACCATCCTGAATTGTAAAAATAAAACAAGTGAGAGAGTGTGAGAAAGAGTTATGAATCCACCAATAAAGTAGTAATAACTCCTGAATAAAGTATACTGCAGTCAATACAGAATGAAATGAATGTGACAAGCAGAACTAAACAGTAACATGTGTTGAAAATGTAACTGCAGCTGGAATGTGTATCCCAAAATCTGGATATGTTGCTCTCAGTCTGCAATATGCAGATAGTATGGTTGTCTGAAATACCAAACATCCACAGTTGTCTATAGCTATATAAAGCAAATGTAGCAGGATGATGTAGCTGAACAGAGCCAGATATGAATGTGTATGAATAAAAATGAAAATGTATATTGATGTAGCACTAACATTCCTATCACCAACTTGAAGTAGTTATCACATAGGAAACTGTAGGCAGAACTATAGTGTGTATATATCTGCAGCTATTAGAAATGTACAGCATATGTATTGGTATTTGAAGTTGTTAATTAAATTTTCTTCACCCTACCCTATAACCACATATAATCCATTCCACGTGAAATTGGTATGTGCAATTACAATTAACACCCCTGGACATTTGTGCTGTTGGTTCATACATATTTGCATGTACGTTGATGCATCTGCCCTGTTCATACATCCAAACCTGATGGCCTGTTGCCATCAATCAACCCTGCATGTTGTTGGACTGTGTATTGCTGTTCAAAATATGCATGTGTTATGCTTGCTGTTCAATGGTTTGAATATCTGGGTGTTTGGTTAATGGAAATACTAATGCATGCTGTTACAACTAATTATGAATGGTATTGTATGTTACTAACCCAAACTGTCATGACATAATGCAAAACATAGGACGACAGGGAAGGTGGGTTCCAGCAGACCCACCTCTCCCTCCTCAGCTGGCGAGTGCACCTGGCAGTAGTGCCCAGGCCGGACCCTCCTCCAGTGGCCCTGTGCCACCTGCGGGTGGAAGCACTGCAGGGGATGGGGCTCGTCCCCCCTCTGCAAGTGTGGCCAGAGGAGAACATCCACTCACCCTCCGTAGTGTCCGGACTGTGGTGCGTAGGGAGATCCGGGAAGCTGTTCTTGGGCCTCTACGCCAGCTTGAGGCACAGGTGGCACAACTAACGGGTGTGCCTGCTGCCCGGCCTACACAGCCCCCAGCACAGCCCCGTCCTGGGCCGTGAAGGCACAGTGGCAACTGCCCATGGGTGGGGATATCAGTTCCACTGTTGCCATCTGTGGGCTCATGGGCTCTAGATATCCAAACATCCGTCCCCATCAATTGTGTAACCCCCCACATGTGTCATACACCACCCCTGTATGCGTCTTGTTTGTCTTGTCTGTTAACCTACCCAACCTACCTCCCCAGCTATACCGACTTCCTGTACCTGACATACCACTCTCACCTGAAAAAAAAAAAAAAAGGTCACTCTGTACCCACAAATAAATTACGCCCCATACATAGCTGCCTATTTTGCACACATGTCTGCTGGACATGGAAACTGTCAATTACAATTGGCTGTACAACAAGTATTATTGTTGTCCTTACACCTCTCTCAGGGGTGGAAGCTTTCAAATGTCACACCAAATTACAAACATATGCACAGCTGTTACTGATGAAGAAATGGGCAGCTATGGGCCTTACCTACATCCCTCCTGCAAAACTCGAGCTTGTTTCCCTACTGTCATACCCTCTTTGTGACCCCTTTTTCACCACTTTCCTGTCTCCCCATTTTCATTTCTTTCAAAGAAATTAGCGCGGGTGTGCGCAAGAATAAGCACTTTTAAGCAGTTGTAAGCGGGTGTGCATGGAGCTGAATGCCAGTGCGCATGCGTGAGCTCCGCGCAAACCAGCGCTAACCCGGTTACAACTGCTTAAAAGTGCCTTAGTCACTCTGAATGACAAGGCCTGTAGTCTGCTCAAAAGCAAAATAAAATCCCACTGTCAGTCCTGAACCCAGGACCTTGGAAACAGTAGTCTGCATGACTTACCACTAAGCCATGACTGTTACATAAGAACACTGTGCTACAATAAATATATCATGTAATAGTAGGAATGAATGTAAAGGGAATATAGGATGTGTAGTACACAAAGCATGTCATGTATATTTACTGTCAAATGTAGTGGATTTCTATAATAGTAGTGTGTGAACAGAAACAGCCATGCTAGTTGGTAGCTAGTAGGTAATAATGGCACTGTAGCACCTTGCAAGCCACACACATACTCACAGCAGGATAATCACTGCCCATACCCCACAGCCTCTTACAGGAACACATCTGGACTAAGTAAAAAAAATTTCGAGCAAAGGCCCAAAAACAGGGACACATTCCAAATAATGCTCCAACAAACTTAGACAGTTGAGAGAGTAACAGGTTCTGCATTTTGTTGGATGTTTGGAAGGGTATGAAGTCTGAAACTGAAATGTTTGTCACTATAGTCTGACTTGAGCCCCGAGTGATTTGCCAGAAAAAGCTGTTTATGAGATATGGACCAAAAATATGAGGCAAAAATGTGGACAACCTGCAAATATCTGTACACTTGAGAGGTCTGACACTGCCATATTTGAATAGTTAAGAGTCTAGACATTGCAACAGTGACTGAGTTACAGGGATGCCCCACAGACTCCCTGTGAAATGTACAAACAGTAGGCAGAAAGGTGTTACAACACATGTAATGGTAACTATGAGGTACTGAAAGTATGCACCACTTGCACGTCGGAAATAGTGTAGTAATACATATGCTCATGCTATCCCACAGTCACAACTGCAGAATACCAGGCAATTTAATGGGTGTACCCCACTGATATGTACCATACCATGAGGCAGATAAAAGATGCACCTGAGAGTCTCTGGGGCCTGCTCAGCAGCATACTCAAATACACTAATAGATGTCAAGGCCCACGCCATGGCCAGACCACACTGCATGCAGTAACACCCTAGCAGATATAGCAAGCATTCCAAGGTGTGAATGTACATGGAAAATAGGAAAGCCACAGCAACACACTACAGTCAAGACACCTAGCAGGCATACAAGTAGTGAATGTAAAGGGCAAATATTGAAGCCATAGCAACAAAGTGCAAGAGCCACTGCTATATACCAGTTACACCACATGTCCCAGAGGAATGCACACACACCCACATTAACAGTAGTAGTAGTCTTAGGTGTCAGTGTACATACACACTTAGTACAGGAAACTGGAGAAATGAATGGAGAAATGTTAATCTACAACACAGCCAGAAATATGAGAGAGATACTAACCTTTACACTCACAGAACAGTGTCCATGGCATACCAGCATGGTCCCTGCCCTTAAACTCTGAAAGGGCTACACCTATCTCACATATCTTTTTATAGCACTGTCCTGGAATCACAGTGAGAACTGCAATCAGTACACAACTAGCTGCATGCAATTAGCAAATGCTGGCTAACAATTGGTGCAGAGACCATCACATGGACATATGCAGATACCTACAAAAGCATGCTGTACTCCCAGTCCACACATGCAATACTTTCACTGCACCCTGTGGAGGTAGGGAGAGACAGAGAGAGAGAGAGAGAGAGAGAGAGAGAGAAACATACACAAACAAAACCAGTTATCAAAACCCACTCGAAAGCTGCCAACTGCCAACTGGAGCAGCAGGACACCAAACCAAATGGCAACGCAAGCAGCTGTGACAAACACAGGTAATGTAAAGTAATACTTTAAAAGTCTACATACTGTGAACCCTCCATATGTGTCATTGGTCTGTATCCATATGTATATGAAGATGTGCATAGGGCAGGGGACATACAGCAACTATCAGTGAAGGCTGTACATACATATGTATGTGAGGGCATCTATGTGCACATATCAATGTAGGTTGTAGTGCAATGTACAAAGTAGGTTTCACAGTTATGTATGTTTAGCAGTATTTTAGTGTGTGTATACAGTTTTGTAAACAAACATGTTGATATACCCATCTATCATATGGATACGTATGTATGTCAATATATGTATGTATGTAATATGCATATATGTATACATACATAGAGAGGGATGTAGGAATACATAGACAGATGTAGATAGATAGAATATGTAGAAACATATATATGTAATACACACATACATATATAGATATATGTAGATACATATACATAGACAGACAGATCTGACTATCCACAGATATGACTGTATATGACGATCTCACACTCCCCCTGTCCCACCCCCTCTGTCACTCTCACCCTCTCTCTGTCACACACCCCCCCTCTCTCCATATCTATAGCAATATATGTACATCGATATATATATGTGTATATGTATACAGACATATATATATATATATATATACACATATATATATATATATATATATATATATATATATATATATATATATATATATATATATATATATATATATACATATATATACATATATATATATATATATATATATATATATATATATATATATATATGTATATATATATATATATATATATATATATATATATATATATATATATATATATATATATAGAGAGAGAGATGTATATATATTCTGAGTGAGGCACATGTGTACAGATGTATTGCAACAGGTGCCTGGTGACAAAGGCATGGAGTGAACACCAGTGTCGAAACTGGAGTACCATACCCCATTTCAAATCACCTACACCAGTAACCACCAGATATGTGATTGGCTGCCCACCACTGCATGTGTCAGGGGTGAACAGGATCATAAATGTGTACAATAGTCCCCCCAGTGATAGTCACAGTGGCACACTATTCCTGGAATACCTGCACATGGTATGTGTCAGCAGACATGGTGTGTCAGCTATGGACATGTAGGTCAGTGTACCCCTCCACACCACACAATGGCTGCCACGGTATGTACCTC
This sequence comes from Protopterus annectens, assembly GCF_019279795.1. NCBI lineage: Eukaryota > Metazoa > Chordata > Ceratodontiformes > Protopteridae > Protopterus > Protopterus annectens. The sequence goes on along the minus strand of NC_056728.1, from coordinate 765,381,419 downwards.
ACATGACAGCTACAGATATGGAGAAGGACACAGTGACATGTACGACACTGTGACAATGCACTCAAACACATTACCAATGCACAGTGACTGACAACACCACAGAGTACACACATACTACCCACATAGAGGTTACCACTCCTGGATTTACATACCTAAGTCACACCCATGACAGATGTCCAACAACCATAGTAACACCTCACACCATCCACAACCTAAATGACTGGTGTGTGTCATCCGTGACACCGCAGTAGAGAGCACATGGCGGAGGTACAGGTTCCTACCCACAGATAAGACATACCCTGCAATAAACCACACAGCATTAAGGAGCAAGACTCCCCATGAGTACATGTCACACATACCCCTGCTGAATGTTAGTCAGATAGGTAATATGCCATATGAGTCACCCTGTGTAACTGTTTGACAGGAGCAGGTACCATCACATCACATGTGTCAGAATGGTCAGGGTAGCAGAACAGTATGCTGCTGTAGTCCCAGGGGCAATAGCATATTGTATTGTATTGTATTGTAATGTATTGTATTGTGTTGTATTGTATTGGTATGTAGAGGTGCCTCCTTCGTGGAGTGGAACCACTGCTGCTGTACACCAGTGTACAGGTACATATCCTGTAGTCAGGCTAGTGTTACATAGCACTTCTATATGTGTGTTTAGCTCCTCTTGGAGTTCATATAGCATGCAACCAGGGATACCATCAGGTCCCATTGATGCTGTGTTTTCTGCTTTTCTGAGGGCGGCTCTCACCTGGACATCTGTGATGACAGGGAGGTTACAGTCATCTGGGATAAGTATGTCTTAGTTTGGGGGAGAGGGAGGGGGGAAATTTGCACTGAACCTGTCTGCCACAATGTTGCCAATATCTGTGGGTTCAGTGAATTATTTGTTGTTGTGTACTAACTATGAGCATATTGGAGGGTTTCTGACCAGGTTACTAACATAACTGAAGAAGGCCTTGTGGTTATCTGTAGTGTCCCCATTGATTTCCCTCTCAAAGTTGCCCATGGATGTTTGTATGAGAGAAAATAGCTCTTTACTAGTGCTGATCAGACATGCCTTCCCTTTATGGAATTATGCTCTGTCTTGCAGTAGCTTCCATCTTTTGTTATACAATCTGTCTATGGCTGGGGTCCACCAGACAGGATGCTTTCCCTTTGTGGAGAGTGTCTTGGTCTTATATGGGATTGCATGATCCATGCATTCTCGGAGATGTCCGTAGAAATCATTTGTGAAGGAGTCAGCATTGTGGGTTGTGTCTTCCACTGGCCCAGTGGGCTTAAAGGATACCATGTCAGTGTTACGAAGTGTAAAGTTTGCATTTGAAATGTTATTCAATGTATTCATTTGTGCTGGTGGTGGAGGTGGGATATGTATATCCAGGGCAATTAGTTTGTGGTCAGCTCACATTAGTTGATGATATACCCCATACAGTACCTTGATACAAACCCCCAGAGTGAGGATGTGCTTTGGACCTGAATCAGTGTTCTGACTGCTGGGGTTTGGTAGTATGTCATATGGAGTGTGCCAGGTACTGTTGCACAGTTGTTGGCTGAGCACTGATACCTGGCCATTTACATGTGTATCCACCAATAGACAGACAGATGCTATATATGTGAGATATGTTGTATCACAACAGTCGAGTAGCATGTGTAGTATGTGTGCCAAATTCTGCTGACATATTTTGCTGATATCATGTTATTTCCTTTTTCAGGACCATGGCTCACTAGCGCAATCCAGCGTACTCTGCAGCTGAGGATGAGGAAATACACCAGAGCCTGGTGCGGGATTATGCAATACTCTTTTCCCGCACCAGCCAGAATCAGCAGGAGAGGGCTGCACTGTGGCAAGATCTGGTCCGTCGGGTAAGTGACATAGGCACGCATAATAGGACATATGAGCAGGTATGACATCACTGCAGTGATTTAATCAGAAATGTCCGTCAGCATGCGTTGGATATCCACAGGCAACAGGTTGCCACAGGTGGCGGGGTGGCTACACATCCCCCACTCACCAGACTGGAGGGACTACTCATAAGTGTTGTGACCCCAGCCTGCCAACAACAACAACAGCAGCAGACCTGCATTATGATGGAGGCTGGAGCCACACAGCACCAACACTACGAGCGTGCAGGTAATATGCCATATGTATAGTTGATTGTTGTGTACACTGGTAGTTAATGCATGTGTGAGGTGTGTCCTTGGTTTGTAGCTGTCATCATAGTATTTAATGTGCAAGTGTGATATTCTCAATATCAGCAGCTGACCTGTGAAAGGCAACTGTTGTACTACTGACCTGTATCATACTCAGTAACAATGGCACAGTTGTGCCCACTGACATTAATTTCCTCACTTCTGCAGGTCCCTCTGGTGTAACAGCAATGCAGCCTATCCATGCTGGTGAGTGTGTATTAACGATACCATTAATAGTCTTGATAGTAATAGTAATATTAGGCTCACTTAGTAGTGCTCTGTGTATGCATACAGGTGTGTCTGTGTCTGTGTGTTGATATCTCACATACTGAGTAGTGTGCAAGTGCGCAACTGTGTGCAAGTGTGCATGTGTGCATGCATGCATGTGTACATGTGTGCACCTGTGCACATGTGCACATGTGCACGTGTGCATGTGTGCACCTTTGCATATGTGCATGTGTGCACCTGTGCATGTGTGCACCTGTGCATGTGTGCATGTGTGCACCTGTGCATGTGTACATGTGTACATGTGTGCATGTGTGCACCTGTGCATGTGTGCACGTGTGCACGTGTGCATGTGTGCACAAGTGCATGTGTGCACCTGTGCATGTGTGCATGTGTGCATGGGTGCATGTGTGCACCTGTGCATGTGTGCATGTGTGCATCACTGGTAACATTGTGTAGACATTGTAAACTGTGTTTCCTGTTTCCCTCCCACAGGTTCTGGTGCTGCTCTGGTGTCATGCAGCAGGGAACCTGAATCAGGTGTCACGGGTACTGATAATGATGACATCTGTGTAATGGCACAGGAAGGTATGCCAGGGTCCGTCATTGGTCAGCCAATTAACAGTACACAGCTGTCAACCCCATCAATGCACGCAGTCATCCTGCCAATACACCCTTTGTCACCAATGTCCCTAGGTGATGGACAGGATACAGTGGGCATTGACCACGGTAATGTGGTATCTGTGGCACAAGCTTCCCCACACAGCAGCCATGGGCATGGCCCTGAGATGGTACCACACAGACAGATGTCCAGGGGTTCTCGTGGGAGCATCCGTGGGCGTACTGCCCCTGTCAGACGTGCCCACAGAGGTCTTACAACCTCAGCTATGTTTCAGGCTGTCATGCAGGCACAGTCATGTATGGAACGGTACACCAGACGGGGTCTGAGGGAGCTGACAGCATGTCGCGCAGCCATGACTGACAGTATGCGTGACATTGCGGCTGCCATCCGTAATTTCACCGATGTCATAGACAGACATTGTGGGGACATATTAGATCGGTTCCACAACTACATGTCCATAAGCCAGGGCAATGTTGGACGGTTGAGGCGCCGACATGGGCGTATGCCAGCAACAGCAGCAGCTGGCAGTCATCGCGGATGACAACAGGGCCGCGGCCGCACCCATAGTGCCAGCAGCAGCCCCAGCAATGCTGGGTCTGTGCTGTCATCAGACCGCCCCAGGAGACCACGTGCATGTGGCTCTGGACAGGCCCGACAGAGATCTGTGTCCAGTCAATGAACACCTGCTTCTGATGACAGTACCCAGTCTGCATTTGTACCAGGTACGGTCCGGAGCACCCCTGCAAGGCACAGGTACTATGTCCGTGGCCAGAGACACTGATCTGTATGACCTGGCAGGTACAGTCTGTGGCTGTCCACAAACACCGGTATATGGCAGCCATGAGGTGGAACTGTGTGCATCCATACACACATGCGAATTGACAACACCTAGGGCTACCGCATACACGCACAAACTGCATCAACATTGCCCCACCTTGTACTGCTGTCCCTCACCAACACACATACACATACATGTCAATTGGTGGTATCAGTGGCAGACTCAGGCATACCAAGTTCACACCCTGTGCATATGATAAACTGTGCCACCTCCTGCAATTTGTAACATCAGTGCAGATGCAGGTTAACATGTTGCTGATGCACAGGGTGGCTACATAGACGTGTAGTAATAGTATCATGTTGTTAACAGTACTGTGTGCTTTTATAATTGTGGGTATATCCCAGCATGCCTGATGCAGTAAGGGTATGATTGTCTTGTACTGTTGTCTACACCCACGGTAAGTACCATAGTGTATCATCTGCACATGTTGGCATACTGGTGGTAAGGATGTCAACAGAAGGCTACATACATAGGTAGCACAGGGGATAAGGTAATGAAAGTATTGATACGCAATGATGGACATGTAAACTGCAAGTGGCATGTTGCCCACACTGGACTCAGCAATGCGGATGTTTGAGGATTTGATGTGTGTGCAGTACTACACGACTGGTACAGGACACACAGGAGCACCCTAGCACTGCAAGCTCACATCTCATACCATGCTAGACAGCCCCAACACACAAAACTAACTTTCACAGGAGGGAGAGTCCCCATAAATGTCAGGGATACTGTGGTGGCAGGACAGGTAGCATACATCCTACTAAGTATGGAACCACTGAGTGAAGGCTCAGTGTCTGTTATTTGACATGTGTATTACTGCAGGTATGAGCACCTGGGTTTCCATCCAGTTATTGTGCATCCTGATGGTACATGGTCTGTACACTTGTGTGCGCTGAGACTGGACCCTAGCCATCTGACCTGTGTATTTCCATGTACATGTGTATAGTGCCTGCATATTTGCACTGTTACCTACTGGAAGTGGTACAGCTTGTTTGTTGTACAATGGACTACATGCAGCCCTGCTTACTGTAGCTTTGTTTGCATGCATGTTTGCTTGCAGTTACCCTGGGACACTGATCCCACCTGCAATGCAGATTTACAGAGCTTCTGTGGACTCCTAGTGACATCTGCATAGCTTACTATATGTATGCCCATGTCTCACTTGACAGAACGTCACTGTTTGTCCTGTTCACACGTACATTGCCTGTGACACTTTGCATATGACTTACCTGGCATTTGACCATGTGAGCAGTCATATATGCCAGTGCTAACTAATCACAGGCACTACACCCTCACATACTCACCTTCTGTACCTTGTTCCCCATTGGCCCTATGTGCTGTTAATCACTATGGCAATCACAATACTATGGTAGCATGTGCATAGGTCACTTGTCAGTCACCTCTATGGTACAGTTGTGGAATATGTGGGTCATGCAGCAATGTCACAGCTGCCACATGTACACAGTCAACCCTCTCCCCTACTCATGGACGTACAACACATGTATAAGATGCAACCACATAGCCAAACTGGGGAGTAAGCACTCTGAACCCAGTAATGGCATAACCTGTCAGGTGGCATGAAATACTACAGTGACTACAATACCAGTCTGATGTAGACCTACACTGACAGCAATCCAAACACATGAACACACTGGGCCATTCGTGGAGCCTAAGAATAGCATGCTGCCTGAGCAGCAGACACCTCTGCAGCTGGCACACAGGCATACATTAAGCCGGAACACAGCACGTGCAACACATAGCACACAAATCCTGTGTGCCAAACAGTCACAGCCTGTACGGCTAGACAACACACCTGCTACAGTTGTGTTAGGTATCTTTATTGTCCGGTACAGTGAGGTCCCGCTCACCAGGCTGGACAAGATGAAGGTCACAGTGATATGCCTGTGGGGCACTATGGTCCACCACATAACACAGGCATATAGGCCAGTCAGAGGCATGGACACATATGACTCAGTCATTGTCCATGCCACTGTGGCTGACTTGTGATGTACCTCCCTGGACTACATGATAGGGAACATAGAAGGGCTCTCTGAGCATGTGGCACAGGCTGGTATGACCCTGACCTTGGTTGGCATCATACCCTCACCAAGAATGCTGAAGTATTACTGAATGCTGATGAATTACTGTAGCTACAACACCCTAGCTGAAAGGTTCCTAGCATGTAGTCACTGCATTGCTATGGAACAACTTGTTACCACTCCCACAGCAGGTGAAAACATGCAGCACCTGTTCATCAACAACATGTAGACTATATGCCCCAGAACAGATGTGTATCCCTCGCTGCTAGGATGATACCATATATAACTCACACTGTATATACACATACCACATGCAGCACCTGCACAGAAGACCACAGTCATAATGTTATCCAGTGCAAATACCATGTATTCACATGTGGCAGGCATCAGACATGGGAACTATTGAAGGTCACAGGTACATATGTGTATTTGTCACACACATACATCATCTGTGTCCATTGCCATTACTGGTTTAATCTATGTCATGCATTATTGTGAACAACAACCCACACACATGGGCATTCTGTGTGACAAAAACACACGTGGCATGTGTGGAATTCAAAGCCATAACTAACTGTGCTATGACAGTAGTGAGAGACGCAGTAGCAGAGTGTGCTATTTGCATTACTGGGAGATTTGCCCTCTTCTGCTGTACTTGTAGGGTGCTGACATCATCTCTGTGTAGAGATTGGAATATGCACCAGCTGGTGTGTTGTACTGGTTGCCAGAAGGGTCAGTTTTCTCACACATGTAATTGCACACACCCTACTTCCACTCCCCCCCATTTGCAGGATTCAAACCCATATCTAACTATGTTATGACACTCAAGACGGACGCATTAGCGGAGCGCGCTATTCACATTACTGGGAGGTTTCCCTTCTCCTGCTGTACTTATAGGGTGCTGACATCATCATTGTTTTGAAAGGGGAATGTGCATCCTGTAGTGTGTTTTCCCAGTTGCCAAAAGGGACATTTCCCTCACACAGAATTGCACACACACTAACCCCCCTCGCCCAAACACACACACTTGTCATTTGCAGGATTCAAACCCCTACCTCACTATGTTATGACACTCAAGATAGATACATTAGCAGAGTGCGCTATTCACATTACTAGAAGGTTTCTCTTCTCCTGCTGTACTTATAGGGTGCTGACATCATCAGTGTTTAGAAAGGAGAATGTGCATCCTGTAGTGTGTTCTCCTAGTTGCCAAAAGGGGCATTTCTCTCACACAGAATTGCACACACACTAACCCCCCCTCACCCAAACACACTTGCCATTTGCAGGATTCAAACCCCTACCTAACTATGTTATGACACAGAAGACGGACGCATTAGTGGAGCGCCCTACTCGCATTACTGGGAGGTTTCCCCTTCTCCTGCTGTACTTATAGGGTGCTGATATCATCGGTGTTTAGAAAGGGGAATGTGCATCCTGTAGTGTGTTCTCCTAGTTGCCAAAAGGGACATTTTTCTCACACAGAATTGCACACATACCAACCCCGCTCACCCACCCACACACACACACACACACACACACACTGAGCATTTGCAGGATTCAAACCCCTACCTAACTATATTATGACACTTGAGGGAGACGCATTAGCAGAGCGCACTATCCGAATTACTGGGCATCTGTTCTGCACCTGCAGTATTTATAGGGTGCTGACATCATTATTTCTACAGAGGTATGTACATGTAGTACTACCTGTCAGGTGGGGGATAGCATATATATGCATTTGCAGCCACCTATTTCAGGGTCAGATATGCACATCAGCACTGGCAGGTTATGTTCTATACCATGCTTCGTGACCACAGGACCTGTAACACACAACACAACCAGTTCGGACCACCCCTCCCACATCCAGGACACACACTTTGCTTCCCTGGGAACAGTGCCAAGATATGAAGGTGTTCACATACACCATTCCAGTTGTTAACGTCAGGTACAGGTATATTGTGTGTGGGAACTACTCAGACCTCTACAACATTACCCTACAGCCACTACAATTTGTGAGTCCATGTGCTATGGCAGAACCACTCACCACAGCCACAAGGGGGAATACATATTGCACCTGACCATCTGCAACATGGGTACTCACTGTTCCACACCAGAGGTAAACCACCATTGTTGATATCTGCCCATACCCACCTTTCCCTGGACATCCATATCCCATCCCCACCCCCAGGCAAGGTTGTCACTGCAAACAAAGTGTATTTATCAAAAACAGACTTTACACTTGTGAAGACTGAAGACTGGGGTGGAAGACTTCAAAGGACCCATGCTGGGGGAGTATACAGGCCACTCTGCATAATCCTTGACAATTGCATTCTATGAGCATGTAGAAGGTTTGCATTGATCATGCTATCCCAAATATACCCATGACTCCTCCACAACAGGACACCTGTCAGGTGTACACCAGCCATATATGAGCTGTCCAACATACAGAGTGAGCTAATACATTGCAGAGCAGTAGCCCACAGAGGGAGGACATCTCTGAACAGTACTGGCACGACACTTCAATCCCTCACAATCATCACGACAAAGTGTTGACAGTGAAATTGTCCAGACACTGCAGATAAGGCTCCCCTCAGTCTGTTATTGATGCCCACTTACTGTTAGAGGTCCTCAACAACCCTCTTCCAGCACACACCAACAACATGGATGTGCTTAGCAAATTCAACCCTTGGGATCTCCACTGTGTCCCTGCTTGATGGAGGCACAGCACACTAGCCTAACACGGTGCCTTATGTGACCTACTTTACAGTGGCACAGTAGCCTACTGTACTGGAGAGGCAAACGCCAAGCACACTCTGGCTAAGCTGTCATTCCCTAGGGCAAACAGCCTAGTGTTGACCTCTACACCCATATGTTCAATTGTCAGATGCACAATATTTGTTGCTGATAGAGTGTTTGCAGGTCTTTATTGCCATAGCATTCCCTGTTTCTATGAACAACTTGTGTATCTGTGGAAGATGTTTGAATATGAGAGGGATCCACTATATCACTTATGTCTCTGTAGTCATTTAACTGTGTGCACTGGGCAGATTGCTGTAATGTGGTTGGTTCCTGGAATAACACGTACAAATACCAGATATGTGTGGCCATCCGCTAAACTGAGATTTGGCCTAAGTGTGTGAGCATGACCAGTTCAGGCTTTCCATGGCATGTTGTCTGACATATGTCTCAATTATCAAAGTGTGCGAGCATGCCCAGTGTGTGCTTTCCATATGTTGAACTCTGCAGCCCACCACATTTGTGAATGACTGTGAACTTCAACAATATCTCACGTTTATGGTTGTGTGTTGTGTGTCATGTTGTGTACTTACTGTCCAACTGCTTTGTGTCTGAACACAACAGGGATTATACTGTGCCTGCAGGGTTTGCATGGGATACTTTGCATACAGTTGTCAACATCCTTTCAAACTGACCTAACACTGTAGTACCGTATAGTGTACTGGTTCAGTACTTTCACTGTGATGGACAGTATCCTGGGCTTTAGTCCTATCACTGCTTTACATTTTCATAGTGAGCACAAAAGATTGGTTAGGGGCCAGTTGTGCACATCTGACCATGTTGCATTATGTTCAGATATGAACTACTTAAACCAGGCTTGTCCAACATTGGTAGTGTATTCCACAACATAGGTGTACATTGGCAAACACTAGCGATGTGCCCTAGGCCATTTCTAATGCTATTCGGAGAGTGTGTTTGTCCTTCGACACACATTGTAACTGGAGTTTGCCATGACATATGTCATGGTTAGTATACTGTGCCTCCGTCTACCCGTGACATAACAGTGATACCCAGGGTAAACCTACCATCTCCCATCCACTCATCAAGATTCCTCTTGAGGAGAGTCGATCAGTGACTCTCTGGCTAACCTGTACTGGGAGTTTACTCAAGAGTGGGGGTGGCTTCTGTGTTATGGATCATTCAGTACAGCTTGTCCTATGTATGTCAGTGTTGGGGTTCAGGTCTCTCATGTGCATAGCTCACTGCCATTCAGATTGTACAAGGTGCAGCATGTGCATTGATTCCAGCTTGGGCATGGCTTTATACATCAGGCACAGCTTGCCTCTGGGTGGGCAGTATGGCAGTGTGTGGAGCTGCAGTTTGTTTAATCAGGCAACACATGGCATCTGTTCAAGCTCTTTGATACTCCTGGTGAGGTACTTTTGGGGACTTTCCAGTTGATGGAGGTGTCTGCTGAGGTACATCCCACAGGGGCTATTGTAGTCAATTGTAACGCTGATGAAGGATGACTGCAGAGCCACAATCATCTCCCCTGATCTAGATCTGACAACCTTCATGATTAGGTGGGTATATGGTATGTTTCTGTAACCACTACAGCCACATGCTTGTCCAATGCAGGGTATCTATCAACTTGTGTCCACAGGTCTCTTATTACATGTTAAGTACTTAATGGGTTAACACCTATGTGGTAATTGGTGGGCACTTACTGTATATCCACAGAGGTTGACTATACACTTTTCTGCAATTAGCTTGCTAACATGGCTATGGCACCAGTTGTCTGTTTCTATGTGGCCCTTTTGTGGGATGCTTGTGTCAGCTGGAGGGTCAGATATGGTGGCCAGTTTGTAGTCCTCTGCAAACTTGTTCAGACACAGTCCTTCCATGTTGGCCTGTACCTATGGGACATATATACCAAACGAGGGAGGTCCCAGGACCAAGCCTTGTGGGATGCCAGTTATATCTGGTTTGTAGTCTGACATGGCTGCAGCATTTCTGACCATGTCAGTTCTGTCCTTGGTCTGGTTTGCAACCCCTCTACTGACATAGGGGTTTATATTTAAGCTGGTGAGCTTATCTATAATGAACACGTGGGGTATTGTATGGAAGCCTTTGCAAGGTTCAGCTACGCTGTGTGGACCACATTCCCCTCATCAATGACCTTAAGGACTGTTTCAAATGAGTCAAACATGTTTAAGGGGCAGGATCTGCACTTAAGAAAGCCACAGTGGGTAGGGTCCAGTGTCAGTAGGTCCCCAATATCTTTATGTCTGCGGTGCATGCTGATCCTTTCCATAGCTTTGCAGACCAAGCTTGTCAGGATTCTGGGGTGGTAGTTTGCAGTATCCATTCAGGCAACACCTTTGTTGAGAAGGACCACTGTTGTTGTACACTGCTCTTTGGGTACACATCCTGTGGTAAGGCTGACATTGAGCAGTAGTGTTATTTGGCATTCCATTCTTCTTGGAGTCCATGTTGGACTCAGCCCAGGACACCATCTCATACCATTGATGCTGTGTGTTTTGCTTTGTAGATGCTGGTTGTTACCTCAGCATCTGCAATGTCAGGGGGCCAGCACTCTGCTGGGATAGATATTTTGCATTTGGGGGGGGGGGGTTGCACTGCACCTGTCAGGTTGGATGTTGGCAATATGTGTGTGTGTTTGGTATGTTTTTTGTAATATTTGAGTGATTCAGAGCATATCTGTGAATTCCCAACAAGGTTCCTACCATCAGTTAAGAAAGCCTTGTGATTATCCTTAGTGTCCTGTACAATTTTTATCTTCATAGGTTCATAGGTTCATACTAGGCTATCTGCCCTAGGGCATTTATAAGCCTAGCCAGAGTGTGTGTGGCTTTCACCACCCCTTGCTATGTGAATATTATGGCCATTTATGATTTACTTTATTGTGCCTCTGTCTGGACGTGACACAGTGAAGACCCCCAGTGTACATCTACGATCATCCATCCACTTGGCAAGATTCCTGTTGAAGAGAATCAGTGAGGGACTCTGCCTAACATGGAGTGGGATTCTGTTCCAGGGTGTAGGGAGCCTCTGGGTTATGTATCTGTCCCTCCAGCACATCCTATTTCATTATGTGTTGAGGTTGACATCTCTCACTCTCACAGCTCCAATGGATTTGGGTTTTCTGGGGTGGAGCATGTCCATTACTCCTGTGTTGGACATGGCCTTGTACAACAGGCATACAATGCCTCTGTGTAGGCAGTATGTGACTGCATTCAGCTGGGGTGTCTACAGCCAGGCAGCATATGACATATATTTGAGACCCTTTATCCTCTTGGTGAGGTACCTTTGAGGTCTTTCTAACTGCTGCAGGTGTCGGGTAAGGTACATCCCAAATGAGGCATTGTACTAGATTATGGGTCTGATAAGAGAACAGTATAGGGGCACAATGACCTCTGTTGACGTAGATGTGAATCCTTTCATGATACGGTGTCCAATATAGACAGTCTTCCTAGCCATGTTGGCAATGTGAGTGTCACATAACAGGTTACTGTCCACTTGTGTCCCTAGGTCCCTGATTACTCCTTCCATACATAATGGATTACCACCTATGTGGTAATTTGTGAGTACCTTGTTTGGTATTTGGTGAGACATTCATACTGTCCAGTGTCTTGAGGACAGCTGGGTAGGGTTCCTGTGTGTGAGAGTGTGGTCTGTAGCATGCTACAGACTGTACAGCAGTTTTGCCTACGGTTAGTTGCACATGGGTGGTCTCCGATGCTTCGTGCATTGTCAGTTACCTGGACATGTGGGTGTCTGTGCTGAATATGGATACTCCCCCTCCTTTTATGTTTTGGTCCAGGTTTTGGGGTCATAACGCATGATATGAGGTATAACCTGGTAGTGCTGGTGTGCTGTCAGGAGCCTTGCTGCAGGTTTCTGTCACTGCACAGACATCAATGTTCTCCATACTGGGGAGGGCCTTGGGAGCATGCATATTGAGGTTTACACGTCTGGTATTGGTCAGCATTACCCTTATGTTTCTTTCCACTTATGTTTTCTAGGGTGGTGGGTTAGTCTTTTCAGCCTTGCCTATGAAAGGCTCTATGGAGGTGGCAAGAGCCTTATCCAATATCCAGACGCCCAGGGGTAACAGGTGCAAGCCATCCCTGGAACAGCAGCGTGGCTTGTCAAGCATGACATCCCAAGCAGACAGACATTGGATCCCCTTGGAATGACACCAGTAACTGTGCCACTTGTTAAAGCTGATCATTCTGTGTTTGTACTGTGGCATCATTTTTGGTGATGGTAGGATGCTGCACACGGTCAGTGTCATACCGGCCTGGACTACATAATTGGAGAGCTCATCTATGTCTCTTTTCATGTAGTCCGGGGAGGTACATCTCAGTCATTCACGCCAGCATGGACAATGACTGCATCATATTTCTACTTGCTTTGGGGTGACCTGCGTACTTGTGTTATGTGGCGTATTGTAGCAGCCTACAGGCAGCTTACTGTATTTCCCTTGTTCAGTCTAGTGAGCAGGACAGCAGTGTGTCTGACTATGGAGTCACCTATTACAACTGTATCAGGCATGTTGTTTCTCCTTCTGGCCTCTGACTGTTTGGCACACCAGCTTTGTGTACTATGTGTTGCATGTGCTATGTTTGGAGGTTGTGGTTGCTTGGGTGTCTGCTTTGGAGGCCTCTGTTGGTGTGGTGTGTTTATAATTAGGGCCTCCAGGAATGTTTTTCTGTGTTTATGTTTTTGGTTTGCAGTTGTGATAGGTCTATGTGGGACTGGGTTTGTGGTGTGTGTGGTTACCTTCTCCTCCTGACTAGTTTTGATAGTACTGAGTTGAGGGGGCTCAGCCTCCGGTTTGGATAAATGGTTGCATCTCTCACATATATTTGTATTTCTTGGGGGGAGTTGAGGGTTGTCTGTGTACTTGGGGCAGGTGTAACATTGCCTCAAGATTCACAGATTCAACTTGTTGTAGCTGGCCTTAGTGGCTTGTATGTGTGGACATATTTTATTGCCATACTACTGATCAGTGATTACTTCCCTTTTTATGTTTGCTCTATCATGTAGTAGCTTCCTCATTCTCTTGCATGGTTTGGTAATGGCTGGAGTCCACCATGCCAGATGCCTGCATGTATGGCATTGTGTCTTGGTTTTATTTGGGATTGCATAATCCAAGCATTCCTGGTAGTGTTCATGGAATGCCTGTATAACAGGTTCTGAGGTGTGGCCCATATTTTGCACCTGCCTTTAATGGATTCCACATCAGTTTGGAGGAATGCAACTTTTGCTTTACACATGTTTTTTCACTGTGGTTTTCTGGCCAGGGACTGTGGTCAGGATGTGTATATCCAGTGTGATTACTCTATGGTCTGGTCTTACCGGTGAGGGGTACACTTCTCATCTTGCCATCCAGTACCCATGTTGCTGATTATCACATCCAGTATACTTACCCCTCTTGTGGGAGTGGTACGTTGTTCCTGGGCATTTTGGTTTATGGATTCTAGGAACTTTTCTCCTACAGTGTTGGAGCTAGTATAATGCTCCCAGTCTATGTCTGGGTATTTTCAGTCAACCAATATAATGTGGTTTGGGGGGGCTTGATATATTCATGTATTCTAACATAGGCCAGGTGCAGTTCCTGGTGTTAGGACGGTAGTCTGTAGCAGGCTATAAACTGGGAAGCAGTTTTAGCCACTGTTACTTGACCATGGCTAGTCCATGCTGCTTCTTGTTGTGGTACCAACATGGGGTGTGGTTATCCTTGACAATTATTGCTAGTCACCCTCCTTTTGTAGCTTGTTCCATGTTTTGAGGCTGTACAGCACAGTATGAGGTGTAACCTGGTAGTGTTAGGGTGCTGTTGTGAGCCTTGACCCAGTTTTCTGTTACAGGACAGATATCAACATTCTCCATACTGGGTGAGTTTACACTGCATGCATCTTGCTGTTTAGACTTCTGGCATTGGGTAGCATTACATCTAGGTTCTTATCCCTTGTGATACCTATGGAGGTGGGTTTGTGTTTTGAGCCTTACCTATTCAGTGCATGCTGTGGGTAACGACAGCCTTTGCCAGTATCCATAAGGCCTGGACTGATAGGTGCACGCCAACCCTAGCAGGTGGAGCATCATGTCATGCTCAGCATGTCATCCCAGGCTGGCACACATTGGATCCCCTTTGACTAACTGCAATACTTCAGCCAATTATTGCAATTGATCATCCCATCGTCATATTGTGGCATCATGTTTGGTGAGGGTAGGATGTTAGTCAGGGTCCTCACGTGTGCATATACTACATGGTGTTACATTACTTAACACATGGCATTCATGCCTCAGGTGGTGCTGCAGGGCTGCCTCTGTCAGATGCACATATTACACTCCCTGTACATGTTTGAGAGCAGGTTATGTCATTTTAGGCATCCATGTTATTATATGAGTGAGTCAGAGAGGGGTATCATTCCCAGGGTTCCTACTGAGCCAGTGTATGTGCTATGCGTTGCCTCTTTGCCAAGGCCAGGGCATACTGGGCATGCCTCCTTCTGCCTACTGGGGCAGGCTCAGGTTGTTCCTCCTCTGAGTCACGCTCTGCCTGTGATGGCCTTGGCAATGGTGGGGGGCTGTTTGGCCCGGCCCTATGCTGGTCCTGCTGCAGCTGTTTTCGCAAGATCATATTATGTAGCATAGCACACACAATGACAGTTTGGGTACATGTAGTTGGTGAGTACTGCAAGGCTCCACCAGATGTGGCCAGACACCGGAACCATGACTTGAGCAGCCCAAACACATGCTCTATTACATTACGTGTTTGTGCGTGTGCCTCATTATGGCGTTCCTGTTCAGGTGTGTGTGCGTTTCTGATGGGTGTCATCAGCCATGGCTCCAGTGCATAACCTGCATCCCCCACTAGGTGTCCATGTGGGATGTCCCCATTGGCAAATGTCTGGTACAGCTGCATCAAATGCCAGATATGGGATCATGGTAGCTCCCAGGGCAGCCAGCACACACATTCATTATTATGCCCTGGGCATCACACACGACCTGGCAGTTGATGGAGGGGAAGCCCTTGCGGTTAATGTAGGCCCTACCCCACTCACCATCTGGTGCTTTGATGCATATGTGCGTGCAGTCTATTGCACCCACAACCTCAGGGTATTCCACTATTTGCTGGAAGAGACGCATATTGCTGGCCAATACCTCATGGGCATTGGGGAAATATACATGATCACTGACATGTGCTGACATGGCATCCAGGAACTGGTGCAGTACCCTGGAGGTTGATGCCTGTGATATCCCCATCATATCACCAGCTGGTCTCTGGAAGGTACCTGTTGCTAGTATTCTTAGGCCAACACATACCTTGGTTTCCACTGGGATGGGTTCCCCTCTGTTGGTTCTGTGTGTGAGGCGTGGCCTGCACAGCTCAACAATTTGCTGCAGGAGGTCTCTGTCCACTCTATAGCGCTCTACTATCTCCAGCTCATGTAACCCATGGTAGGTGACCCTGGGCCTGTACACTCTTCACTGTCTCCTCACTGTGGGTTGTCTGGCACCATTTGCATTGTCACCACCCTCAGCAAGTAGCCTATGTCTCCTTATGACAGCTATGGCAGCCCCTAGCATTTCTGCTCTGAGTTCAGCTTTTTCAGTTTTCACTTCTAATAGCTTACTCCTGTCTTGCAGTGTCTCTTGAGAGAAACATCCTGTACTGCTGTTTGCAGAGTTTTAAGTGCTTGGCTGAGCTACTATTCTGCCTGTGTAATTGCCTGCTTCTAATTGTTTTCACCTGCTAGCTCCAGCAGTATTCCCTGCTAGCTTCCTACTAATTCTGCTGCTTCCTTTTTCCTTTCTGTTTCCTCAGAGGGGAGCAATGCGCATACCAGCAGAAACACGCTCACAGTGGCTTACACGCACGCACACAGGCTTACACGGTTTTGAATCATCTTATTCGGGTTAAAACACGCGCACACCAGCGCAAACAGTCTTACAAGTCTGCCAACAGGCTCCCACATTCTCAGTCTGCCTTACACACGCTCACACTACCCTACTCGCGCCTCATGGCGTGCGCACGTGCGCATGCATGCCCAGCAAGAAACTTTGGTGTAAGCAACAGTGTACACCTTCCATTTCTTGACTTTCCCATGCTTATCTTGTGGCAGTCCTCTTTCCATGATATGTGTCTGACATCTGTCATGTAACACTGACCTCCAATGAACTGCATTTCTTTCTGCCATTCCCCCCTGTGATGTCACCTATCTCCTACTCTATTCCTCCCCCTTATGTATCTCTTACACTACTCAGAATGCGCTCATTTGCTATGTGACAGTGGAATTCAGTATCCTAACACTCATTTATATCAGATTGCCTACTAATGCTTAGTTACATGTCTTAGACTCAGCTTCCCCCTTAGCAACCACTAAACGGTGGCCATGTTGTTTTTGGTCTGCTGGTCCCTGCATTGTAAATCCATGTATTGCATAAAACCCACATTTGTTTATAACCTTCATTTTTATGTTTTATACAGTGCAGCCCATTTGCGCAGGGCTGCGCTGCATTTAAACATTTATTTCTTATATTTGCATCGGGGTACCTTGCCAATGGCCACATATTTGGCCATTGGCATGCTGCCTGACACATATGCACCCTTTATTTGGAGCTGACATGGCTCCATTGTGTTTTTTGCAGAAACGTACTCAGTTGTCAACTGAGTACATTTCTGCAGCTAAAACAGCTCTTACATGGGCTGCTTTGGGCTTCCTGGATCGCTAATCTACCTCATTTGCATGCCTTTCGGCTGCAAGTGAGGTGATTAGCATATCCACGCCCACTCCGTGTAAGAGACGTTTTAGCTGGTCTCTTACATGGAATTTAGGGCTGTTCCTGGATCGCGAGGGCTGCATGGAGTCTTTCACTACTCTTAGACTCCATGCAAGCCTTCGTGAATCCTGCCCAAAGTATAATAAAAAGCAATTTCCTCTTTTTGAGTTTTTGTGTGCCCTAAACATTCCAACTATTTTCCAAAACATAATATGAGAAGGGAGAGAGAATTTAAACATGATTTGTACCACATTTTATGTAACAGAGCATAACAGCAGAGATCACCATTAGAGATGTATGTTTCATTCATAGGTTCATAGAAGGTTACTAGGCGAATGTCCCTACAACCCATACAAGCCTAGCCATATTTATCTCAAGTTGTCCCAATTGTCAGTGGTTAGGTGAGCAAAGTTCTTGTAGGTAAAATGTCTATGGTAATTAATTCCAATTGCCTCTGTTTATGAGGGACATGGGCTCCACCATAGGAGTGATTTTATGGTCACCCATACATTGATCTAGGTTGCATTTGAAGATGGTCATGAAGGGGCTCTATTTCATGTGAATTGGAAGCTTGTTTTAGAGAAATGGCAGTCTCTGGGAGATGTAGCTAACTCTCCAGCATGATTTGTTCATGTCAGAGGCTAGGGTAAGATCCCTGGAGTGAGTGAACCTTGTGCAATTTGATTTACGAATGTGTAACATTTCCATTAGGGCTGGGCCAGAGACTACCCTGTAAGCCAGGCACAGATCACCCACTTAGCAGTGAGTAAGGTTTCAGTTTTTCCATGTAGGACTTGTTTTGTGTACCCTGCACTTTCTTGGTGAGAAACCTCTGTTGTCTCTCCAGTTGTTGCAGGTGTCTGGTGATGTACATGCAAAAGGGAGCATTCTACTCAATTATCGGTCTGATGAGCACCGAGGATAATGGAATTATAACATCCTTAGATGTAGATGCAATGCCTTTACATATGAGATGTGCCACATAGAAGGATTTCCTTACCACCATGTATCCACAGTGGTAAGGATTACCTTACCACTGTGGATACATGGTGGTTGCAGTTCAGCCTGCTATCAACCTGAGCACTCAGATCACATACCACTGGGTCTACACTTAGATGGTTGCTGTCTATAATCTAATTAGCAGGGATGTCAGCTTTCCCAAAGGGAATACATTTTTTTTTTTTGCATTTAAGGTTAATTTGCGGCTTTGACACCAGTCATTTGTCCGCATTAACCCTTTCTGCATTATATTAACATCATTGGGAGAATCAATGATTGCTCCCTAAATTCTGAACAGTAAAGTGCCCAGCACAGAACCCTGTGGTACCTCACTGGAAACTGGTCTTTTGCTAGAGGTGAAGTTACCCACTATTACAGTATGTGTCTGTCAGTGAGATAATTGGCTACCCATCTAGTGATGTAGGGGTTAATTCCCAATTGGGGAGTTTCTCTATAATACCCGAGTGGAGGATTGAGTCAAATGCCTTGGCTAGGTCAAGGTAGGTGGTATGCATTGTCTTTTCCTGGACAAAGGAAGGACAGTGCATACCACCTACCTTGGCTAGGTCAAGGTAGATGGTAAGCACTGTCTTTCCTTTGTCTAGGGCCTTGGTGACTTTCTTGAAGAAGCCAACCATTTTAAACAGGCATGCTCTACCCTGAACGAATCCGAACTGGGTTGGGTCCAGAGTTTGGAGATTACCTATGTCCTTGTTATAAGGTCCATAATGATTCTTTCCATGGCCTTGCAGATGAGGCTAGTCAAGCTTATGGGTCTATAATTCCCATGGTCTGTTAATGGTCCTCCTTTGTGCAGAGTGATTACTGTTGCTGTCCTCCATTCCATTGGAACACAGCCAGTTTGCAGGCTGTGGTTAAACAGGGGTGCAAGTGGGTCTGCTATTTCATGTTTTAACGTTTTGAAGATACACTTAAATCCTGTTCTGTTTTGAACCATGACCAGAAAAATTTGGTTTGTGAATTGATAGCATCGATCCTAGAAAACAATTACATATTCTTTGAGGGTCAATACTTTCATCAGGTGAAAGGTGGGCTATGGGGCAGCATGTGCCCCCACATGTGCCAACATAATCCTTTTGCGGTGGGAATTAAAATATGTATCCCATAGTGATTTTTGGAACAATATAAAAATGTACATCAGATTTTTGGATGACATATTTATCCTATGGGATGGTAACACAGAAGGTATACCAATTTTCATTGACTATTTAAATGGGACTACCTCCTTTTTGGATTCACCTGTGAGTACAGTGCTGATAAAATATATTATTTGGATACCAGCATTTCACACACACAAATATGTTTCAAATCGAACATTTATCGGAAGAAAACCTGTAATTCCTATCTCCACTTCTCCAGTAGTCATCTCTTAAGGCAAAAAAAAAAGTTTAATTAAGGGGCAAGCAATAAGGATTGCCCGTATGACATCTCAGTTTGATGATGTTAGAGATGAACTTTCCAGATTAAAAGATATGTTCCTGGAGAGGGGATATCCGAGTCAGATGGTGGAATGTATTACAGAAGATGGTTACAAAGAATGGGGAAAAAGTATAAGACAATCTTGGGTACAGGTTTTTCCAAAAAGGACAATATAACCCCCACTAATGATCTTACAATTTATGAGAAAGCTTGTATAGTCCAACATAGCCCTATTTCGGGAGAAGCTAGGGACATTTTGAGAAAAAACTGGAATATGTTTATAGTAAATAATGATGTGAGAGCAGTGGTGGGTGACAAGTCCGTCTTCATTAACAAAATGGGTAGTAATATTAAATAACTTCTGGAGAACAAGTTAGATAACAGATGAGTTAGTGAGAGAGGTACGAAGCCTTGTGGGAGATGTACCCAATGCCATTATATTACGAAGGACCAGGACATCACCTTGGCCAACAGGATGAAAACAAAAATCAAACTTGTGAAGGGGAACTGTTCCACCAATAGGGTGGTTTGTTTGATTAAGTGTGATACATGTGGTGCATTCTACGTTGGTAAAATGGAAAGGGCCATAAGAACTAGAATTTATGAACACAATTATGATGTTAAAAATAAAAAAGAAACCAATGCTCTATACAGACATTCCCTAACTTGTGATGGCTTTGTTAGGTTCAGATTTGGTATACTAGAATGCTTAAATATCAGTTCAAGACAGGGTGATTGGAAAAATATTTTATGTAAGAAGGAGTTACATTGGCAGCTGAGGTTGGCTACAAATTTTCCCCCTGGATTAAATGATTCATTCTCTTTGATGCCAGTGTTAAAGGAAAAAACAAAGTAAAAAGCAGATCACACACGTTTTTGCTATAAATAATATTCATATTAAACTTTTTTCAGGTTAAAAAAGTTTCTTACTAGGACTTACAATAACATATATATATTTCTTTAATATCTTTTTAGTTAAACAAAAAATGCACACTATATTATATTATTTTATATAATAAGTTGTGGGTCTGGGTTAATTTCTTAACTCTAACTTTTAAACCTGATTTGTTGGTTATTTCCTATCGGGTAAATTCCAACCTATAGTATGGGTTGATGTATTATTTAAATGAGTACATTGATTAAAAGGTTATTCTGATGAAGTCCCCCATGTGCGGGATGAAAGTGCTCAATCCTTTGTGTGTTTTTATGTTGTTTTTACAATAAATTATGAGTCTCTGTGGATACCTCCATGGTACATTTATTTTCGTTTATTAGTACATGTTTTAAGTTGCTTAGAAGGCAACCTGGGATGTTGTCTGGTCCCATTGATGCAGTGTTTTTGGCCTTGGAGACTATGGAGATGACTTCCTCTCTTGAGATAATGGGCTGACAAATGGTGGCAGGTATACTATGGGGATGACCAGTAGGCACATGGGGCTGAAGTTTCATCCAAATCTCTCAGCTAGCAGGCTGGCTATTACCTCCAGTTCAATATGGGTGTTGCCATAGACAATCAGTTCATCTCATAGCTGGGGATTCCCTTTTAGATTTTGAACATAGTTAAAGAATGCCTTGTGATTACCCTTAGGTGGAGGGGCAATTTTTTCTTCGTACTTAGTTTTGGAGGACTCAACAAGACTTTTATTTGTTTGTTTAAGCTAGAGAGGGATTTCTTCCTCTGCTGAGCCACTCCCCTCTTGTTCTTGGACATTAGTTTCTTTCTCTTGTTGTATAGCCTATTTATACTAGGGGTCCACCAAGATGGCTTCTTTTTTTTTTTGGCAAGACCTGCTTTAATCCAGTCAAGTACAGACAATTTTATACAACTGCTTAAGTGGTTATACAGAGCATTGATGTAGACCTCTGCATAGCAGTCTGTGTTATCTGTGTTTGATGGTGCTTTGAAACTTCTTATACCATTACTTAGTAGGAGGCAAGTTGTCTTAGAAATATTCTTAAGCATTTTTGAGATTGATGGGGTAAATGGCCTTATAATTACATCAAACAAGACAGATTTATGGTCTGATCTTATCAGAGAGGACATCACATGGGGGGGGGTGCAATGCTCTCCTATGTTAGTGAGAACTATGTCCAGGACATTTGAGCCTCTTGTGGGTGTGCTGACTAGCTGTTCCAGACAATTTGCATTGACAAAGTTCAAGTACCTCTGAGCTAGCATGCTTATGGTCATGTATGTTTCCCAGTCGATGGTAGGATAATTAAAATCACCCATGAGTAAGGTGTTGGGCTGTATGGCAAGTGACTCCAGTAAGTCCAGGTATGTGGTATGCTTTTCCTGGTCCATGGTGGGAGACCTATAGCTAGCTATGATCTGGTAGGGTGTTTTTCCTATTGTTAATTGGGCATGGAGTACCTCTTGAGAGTTGTTCTGTTTGACCAGTCTCAAGGTGTACTTGTCCTTAATAAAGATGGATACCCCTCCCCCTTTGGTTCTTGCACACTCAGTTTGTGGTCTGAACATGTGGAAGGCATTGTAACCCTCATGTCCGGGGTGAATTCTGCAGCTTTGAATCATGTCTCAGTGACTACTCAGATGTCAGCATCTCCCAATGTGAGGAGTGCTTCCAGGGAGTGCAGTTTCTTGTTTAAACTCCTAGCATTAGCAACAGTACCTTGAGTTGATATTAGAGAGGATTTTGTTACGTCTGGAGGTTGGTTATTTTGACACTGCCTGAAAAAGGCACAATAGGGGTGGCTAATTACTTTGCCAGTATCCAAAAGCCTAGAGGAGACAGGATCATACCATCTCTGGCAAAGCAACGTGGTCTGTCAACCATGTCTTCCCAGGCTGACAGATATTGGATCCCCTTGGACTGACTCCAGAAGCTAAGTTAATTGTTAAAGTCAATCATTTTTTATTTGTATTGTAACATCATCTTTGCAGAAGATAAAATGGTTCTTAAGGCTAGGCTTGTACCTGCCTGTGACCTCAGTCATGTCTCTCATCATATAGTCCAAGCAGGTATGTCTCAAGTCATTCACCCCCAAATGGACTATGACAGAGTCATACCAGTACCTGTGGTTGAGTGACTTGAGTGCTTGATGACGGATCTTGGCACCTGACAGGCAGCTAACCATAACCCGCTTCTAATCCGCCCTGGTGAGGGGAACATCTGTGTATCTCACAATGGAGTCAACTATGATCAGTGCATCAGGTTTTATGGTGTTACACCTTATGGGCTTATTGTTACTGGCGTTTGTGTGTTATTATGTGTTGTGGCTGTTTTTTGCATTGTTGTGTATGTAAGTTGCTTCCATTTGGGAGGCTTCTGATCTTTTTGTAAGTTACTAGGGAGTACCTCCGCACACATGGGTTTATGTGTCATGTCGTTATTTAGTGTGGAAAGTGATGTGTGTTGTCTTAAATTTCATAGTGTAAATACATCTCTCATATACTGTAAAGTACTTGTTTATTTCAGGAGTAAGTGGTTGTCAGTATACATGAGACAATTGCTACATTTCCTCATGATGCCCATGTCGATCAGGCTAGCCAGAGAGACGATGAGAAACTGCCCGTCCATGAAAGCAGGTTTTTACTGTATGTTTTATTAGGGAAAGGAATGGGTTAATTTGACGGGACTTTGCTGGTAGCTCTGAAACTACAGGAGGAACCTATACTCTGTGTAGGGTAAAGATGATCAATAAGTTAATGCTGCTCAGTGAGCAACACAATTGAGTTGTTCCTAGAGCAGCAGAAAAGCCTGGAAGGGTTTCACTATCAGTTGTTCATCGAAAAACTAATCTTCAAGGCTTTTGCATATATACAGGACACTGCCAGCCACTGCTGTACTGACACCAGCTTAGTTCAAACATGAGGCTTAAATATGAGCAAAGAGAAACAAGTTTTAAGCTAACTACCAATCAGGAAAGCACACAATAAGCCTTCCACCTGCAATCCCCAACTCAGACAAGTTAGATCAGCACACTTCTGCCACAAGAGTGCAGGAAAAACACCTTCTTAATTTAGAATAGCAGGTTTGGAGCTCAGCTGTAACAAGACCACACAAACTAGCTACAACAGACCTTCCACTGTTAGCTAAAATGTAATACAGTGCAATTGGCTACTTAAAGCAGCAGTAGACAGTGCAGTTTTTTATATTCAGTACAGAAAAAATAGCCAATAACTTAAGAAACTGCTGAAATACAGTTACACTTTATAAAAGAAGTGCAAAAGAAATAATTAAGTACTTAAATACTTCAGTAAGTATAATGTTTAGGATAGAAAAAAAGCAATATAAGTACAAGGAAATGTGGTAAAATAAGGTAGATTAAAAGGCGAAGACCCAAAATTACATGCGTGCTCAGCTTCCCATAATAATTCTCATTTTTCATACTACCCCCTGTGGGCCTAACGCGAATCCTCCTGGCCAGAGAAAAGTAAGTCAAACTAAGTTGGTGGACTGAACAAAATAAAAATGTTAAGGTAAGAATTTGAAAAAAAAATACTATAATCTAAGAGCATACGCACACCAGCTTACACAGCTATGCACCTAGTACAGCTCAAAACAGATATCAATAACTGAATGCTAAACCAGCAATAGAATGACATTTTATAAGTTGACAACTGCAGGTTTGACAGAACTTAATTACAAATCAAATGTCAATAAATAAATAAATAAATAATAATTAAGTCTTTTTGTTTCTGTTATTATATGTTTCCTGCTCAATTATAGATATACACCCGAGGAGTTCCTTTTACTGTCTTTTTTTTTGAGTTCTTTGTATTATTTTTCCTGTTTCTTTTTATTAATCAAAGACTGGTTGTTTATAGACAGTGTAAATGGTTTATTTTCTTTCACTACAGGTATATTTAGGTTAGATCATGTTAAAATAAATGTCTGTATAACTGTTAATGCAGTGCTTTTACTGCTAATATTTTGTTTGAGGGGTCTAGTTCTACTACATACTGCAAAATCTAATAAAATCTAATAAACTACATTACAAAAATAACACAAATATATTTAGAATTATAAATTTCTCTGTAATACAAAAAAGAGCCACTAGATGTCCTAAAAGATCAATAAATAAGAATTAGATTTTAGATTTGTATTTGTGCAGTGGTAGCATTGCCGCCTCACAGCAAGAGGTTCTCTCATTCAATTCTCGGCTGGAGCAACTTCTGTGTAGAGTCTGCATGTCCTCCCCGCGGTCAAATGGCATTCTAAAGACATGCATGAATAGGCGTGCCTTTGTTGAAGGTTGGGCGTCAAGCTGGCACCTTGGCACCGTAAAAATCTACTGCCAATCATTAGCGGACCGGAGTTCCACTGTGGCGACCCCTAACCGGGAAAAGCTGAAAGAAGAACAAAATTTCAGATATTGGTTTTTAAAAGTTCAATATTGTGAATTCAAAGAAATCTAATATGGACTATACTACTTTTTCAAATGAATTTTAAAAATTATTTTTCTCATAAAGTATTTAAATGATGTAAACATTTTTTATTATTTATCGGTTTCTATATTTTGAGAAATGTAAAGGAATACTATTTAAATAAATAAATAAATAAATAACTCATTATTGTATACATCTAGGGACTAAAGCTGGTGAGAGGCTATAAAGCATGATATTAAGTGAAAAATACTTAGTCCTTCATGCTTGTCCTGCTGCAGAAATTACTACATGTATCAGTAGTGTAACAGAGTGCCATACGGGTAGTGATCCTCGTCCCCCATCTGTTAAACTACCTACAATTAAGGGAAATGACAGCAAGGCATGGCAGTCATTAAAACGTAAAACTGCAAGCAGTTTAACAGATGGGGGTGCAGGGAATGCTATGGGCACAGTACTGCAGCAAAACATTATAGTTAACTTGCAATTGTTTAACAGAATATTACAATTCTTTCGCAAAATGGCAGTCTTTAAAAAAACATTTCAGAATTCTATTTATATTTACAGAGATGAAAGCACTTACCTAGTTATCTTACCTTACCATACCATACATATATTTTATTTTAGGTAATTTTTAGAGTTTTCCACTAGATGTCTTCACAGTACAATAGAAATTTTGGAACGTTCTTTATCAATAACACTGGATAGTCTCAAAGCATATTATTCTGTCATTTAGATGTAGTAACTTTATTTCACACTTCATCAACATGTTTAACTATCACTGACAGACTATTGTGTTTCTATACAATCTTTTTGCACTGATTTGAAGTAACATATTTAAAATTTCAAACAGTGGTAATCATTTTAAAGGTTACATAAGACGCTGTCCAGTTCGATTCTCAGCTAGACCGTCTTCTGCATGGAGACATGCATGAATGGGCGTACCTTTGTTGAAGTTGTGCATCAGGGCTGGTAACTCGGCACTTAAAAATCAACTACCAACCATTAGTGGACCAGAGTTCTGCTGTGGCGACCCCCTAACCGGGAAAAGCCGAAAGACACAACAACAACAACAACATAAACAATTATGGTTCCCCTTGCCTTTTTTTAATTCAAAAAGGTCATTTTCTCACCAAAATGTATTTAGAGTTAACAGTTAGTGTTTTCATCTGCTCCTCTGCACAGGACAATCTGTATTTGAGCAGCTATGTCATGCGAAAAAAATTAAAAAACTGGAAATGTCCTGAGATTGTAGGACAAAATATATTTCCTGAGTTCTCTTTAATAGCTGAATAAAACAGTTATTTTATATGTGAAACACCTTCACATTATATGAAACAACATAATCAACTCAAATGTTACAAGAATAAGCTTTTATTTTGGAAAAAAGTGAAGTTCTAACCTTGAGCTGACTGATGAAGTTTGTTCTGCAAAATCTCACACTTCTGCAAAAAGTGTCGCACTCTGGGCATTTGAAAATGCACCCTTATTAACAGTTGGTGATTAGCTATTCTTTCTTCTGCTGATTAACGTGCTATCAAACCTCTCATTTCTTCTTTTCATGAAAATGTTGTATTGATTACTGGATGATTACTGGATCCGGACTATATTGGAAGCTTTCAGTTGGACTGTATTTTATATTAAAACTTGTTTAGGATATAAATTTAGTGCTGGACTTTTTTTTTTTGGGGGGGATGCTGGTCTCTGCACTCTACTTTTTTCCAGGTTTTGCCTGCTTCTTTGTGGACTGTTCAGCTTCCATGCATAATTCTCACAGACCTGTAAAATATCAGCAGGCAGAAACACTTTGTCTTCTCTTTGATCATCCAAATTCTCATATCTAAACCTCCCAACACTCTTCTTCCAAATCAGGAAGGCAAAAATCACCTCTATCTAGGCACTATGCAATATTTCTGGTAAAAAGAGCCCTAAAATCCTGTCCTGTATAGCTTTACAGGGTCAACATGTAAATTACATAATAATGGCTGAGAAACGTCCTTCATACTACCCGTTAGTGCTGCCCACCTGACAAATGTTTGGCTAGGAAGCCATGATGTACTTTGGGTCTGCTTCCAGCATCACACCACCTGAGGAGAGAAAAGCCAAAGTTGAGGAAATGTCCTACCAATAAAACAGGATTCAATGCTAATAGCTACCTTGGGTGCCTCTTGCTGGTCTCAGCATTACTGACACTTGCACACCCAATCTTCAACTAAGCATGGCAAGTCCTCCACAACTGCCCTATATTCTTGTCAACCCCAGTGTCCCCATAGTCATCCTCCTCGTAATGTTACTGACTGGTTGGGAAAAGGGGCCAAAGCAAACCATCACAAGAAACAGAGGTGCAACAGTACATAAAAACGGTTAGATGTCTCCATTTTTGCTTCCTTACATTACAAGCACAACCTCTGTGGCTTTAACCCTTTCAATGATTACTAAAGTGGGCCAGAAACATGTACCCATGTTTCCACAGATAATTCAATAAAGCCTGCTCATACCTCCCAACTGTCCAAAATTTTGCTGAATGTCTAGATTTTTGTCTCATTTTTTTTGGTGCATCACTCATAAAATTTATGGTATTCTAAAAAAAAATCATTGAGGACTAATGTCACTAAATAATATCAGATATTTGAGTTTCAAGTTTCATTTCAGAAAAATGCATGCTTATAAGAGACTTATTATTCTAGTAACTGTCTAAGTTTATAATATCACTATTTAAAATCTGTCCCTGATTTTGGGTCTTTATACCCAATTATTCTTGAATTTGTCCATAATTCTTGCACTAAGAGGTTGAGCTGTACCTGATGGTAGTATTGGTGATGGGGTGCTTATAGGTTCATAAGTGTGTACTAGGCTAATGGCCCTGAAGCCTTTACAAGCCTAACCCATAGAAGTACCATGGCATTGTGCCGCCTGATGTTAGTTCCCAGTGCCTCTATCAAGCAGACCCACTTGAGTGATCCCTGGGGAGAATTTTCTATTTCCCATCCACTCATCAAGATTTCTCTTGAAGAAGGCCAGTGAGGTGCTCTGCTTGACATGTATGGGAAGTCTATTCCAGAGCATGGGCAGTCTCTGGGTTATGAATCTGTCCCTCCAGCATGTCCTGTTGATTGTGGCAATGAGGTTGAGGTCTCTGGAGCATGTGGTGTGGAGGGATTGGGATTTCTTTAGATGTAGCATTTCTAACAGAGCTGGGTCAGATATGGCTTTGTAAGTCAAACAGAAATTGCCTCTTAATAGGGATTCATATTACGTTATCGAAAGATAATGTAATTGAATGGTCAAAACATTGAAACGGCCACATATCAAAGCTTTTATTGTGGGGGCTGCGTCCCTCCACACACACACACACACACACACACACACACACACACACACACACACACACACACACACACACACACACACACACACACACACACACACACACACACACACACACACACACACACACACACCCCGCTAAATATATATTCCAACTCCGAGATCGCACTACAGTGAGGAAAGGGCAAAGATCCCAATCTTCACTGTACTGCAATCCCACAATGCGATCTTCAAAATGCGGTCGTTTTGAACTTCTGAGCGTTCGATTACGTTATCTTTCAATAACATAATAGGAACTCTCTTAGTAGACGATATGAGACAGAGAATAGCTGGAGTTTTTTGAGTCTGTCCTTGTAGAACATGTGTTTAAGGCCTAGGATCCTTTTTGTGAGGTACTTTTGTGGCCTTTCCAGCTGTTGCATGTGTCTAGTGAGGTACATGCCAAATGGGGCATTATACTCAATGACTGGCCTAATGAGGGAAGAGTAGAGAGAGATAATGCCCTCTTTTTTCCTGGATGCAAAACCCTTGGTAATGAGATGTGCCACATAGAAGGACTTTCTGACCACAGTGGCAATGTGGTGGTCGAAGGAGAAGTTGCTGTCAACCTGTGCCCCCAGATCCCTTATAATGCCTTCAGTGTTCAGTGGGCTGCAATCGATGTGGTAATTAGTGAGAACTGAGTTTTTCCCAAAGGGGATGATGACGCATTTTTTGGCATTAAGCTTAAGGCCATGGTTTCGACACCATTGGTCTCAGTGAGAATGTCTACATCACTCTGGGAGTTAATAATGTCTCCCAACTTGCAGTCATCTGTGAACTTGGTCAGCCAGAGTCCCTCTGTGTTGGCCTGGACTTCTGAGAAGTAGATGCCAAACAGGAGATGACCCAGGACCAATCCCTGTACTCCACTCGTGACTGGTCAGCAGTCTGACTTGGAGTCCGCTACTTTCACACTGTGGGTTCTATCTGTGAGTCAATTTGCAACCCACCTAGTGATATAGGGATTGATGCCTAGTTTGGTGAGTTTATCAATAATTTCTGAGTGGGGAATGGTATCAAAGGCCTTGGCCAGATCAAGGTAGGGCGTATGAACTGCCTTGCCCTCATCCACAGCTCTGGTGACTGACTCAAAGAAGTCAACCAGGTTGAGCAGGCATGATCTACCTTTCACAAAACTAAATTGAGTGGGATCTAGAGTTTGGAGATTCCCTCTATCCTTGTTAATTAGGTCCATGATGATGCGCTCCATAGCCTTACATATCATACTCATCAGGCTAATGGGGTGATAATTTCCAAGGTCTGTAGTCACTTCCCCTTTATGAAGAGGGATGACTGTAGCAGTGCACCATTCAGTAGGGACAAAGCCTGAGGTGAGGCTGTAAGTGAACAGTGCACACAGATGTGGTGCCAGTTCACTTTGTAGTTCATGTTGAACACATCCAGGGATATTGTTGGGTCCCATGTAAGCTGTCTTCTTGGTCTTGGACAATGCAGCTTTAACCTGTGCTACAGTAATGCTGGGTGCCTGGCATTCCTCCGGTATCGTGATTGGTACTTTTGGGGGGGGGGGGGTAAAGTTGGCACTGAATCTGTCGGCCAGTGTGTTGGCAATAGCTGTTGGGTCAGTATAGGAGGTACCATTGTGCAGTCACTCAGAGAAAACCTGGGTATTGCCATGGAGATTTTTGATATAACTATAGAGGGCTTTGTGGTTGTTCTTAGTGTCTGCTGCAATTTTGCCTTCACAGTGGCCTTTAGAAGTTTTGATGAGGGGATCTCAACTTTTTGTTGAGGCTAACAAGGAAGTTTTTCCAGTCTTGGGACTTCACCTTTTTCTGCAACAGTTTCTTCCTTCTATTATAGAGTTTATTAATGGCAGGGGACCACCAGATTGTCTTCCTTTTTTTGGAGGAGAGCGTCTTAGTTCTGTTGGGTATGGCTATGTCCATGCAGTTATGTACATGCTCGTACAGTGCATTGGTGTATGATTCAGCAGGCATACAGCTATTTTCCATTGACATGGGTGCCATGTAGTTAGCCACCTCTGTTTTAAGAGCCCAAAGTCAGCTTTGGAGAAGTTTTTCATGGTGAATACCTTTGCGGGGGTGTGTGGGTGAGATGTGGATTTCCATGGTGATTAGTTTGTGGTCAGATCTAACCAGGGAGGAACTGACTATTGGTGTAGAGCAACGGTTGCCCATGTTAATAATAACCAGGTTAAGAATGTTGCTTCCTCTAGTGGGGATAAGAATGAGTTGGTCCAAGGCATTGGAATTGATGAATTCCAGGAAGTGTTGGGCCAATGTATTGGTGCATGAGCAGTTTCCCCAGTTGATGGAGGGGTGGTTGAAGTCACCTAGTATGAGAGTGTTGGGTTGGACCCTAATAGTTTCCAGGGTGCTTAGGAACATGGAGTGAGTGTCTTGGGACATGGTTGGGGACCTATAGCAGGCTACAGCCTGAATCGCCATCTTACCCAATGTTAGTTGCACATGAAGTATCTCAGATGCGTTATGCTGGACTACTAGTCTGAAGGTGTGCATATCCTTTATTAATATGGAGACACCACCGCCTTTGGAGCTTCAGTCCATGTTCTGGGCCTGAAATGTGTGGAATGAGTTATAGCCTGGTAGTGCAGGGGTGCTTTCTGCTGCTTTAAACCAGGTCTCCATTACAGCACAAATATTGATGGTCTCCATTTTGAGGAGTGCTTCAAGCAAGTGCATCTTGAGATTTAGACTTCTAGCATTGAGCATCATGACTCTCAGATTGCACTTATTTATAGCTGTTATGGTGGTAATTTGGTCTTTGGAACATCCCCTAAAAAAGGCACTATAGGGGTGGCAAGAGCCTTAGCCAGTATCCGGAAACCCAGGGGTGACAGATGCAGGCCATCTCTGGCAAAGCATCAAGGTCTGTCAATTATGTCATCCCAAGCAGACAGATACTGGATCCACTTAGAATGACACCAGAAACTTAGCCAATTGTTAAAGTCAATGTTTTTCTGCTTGTACTGCAGTATCATTCTGGGTAACAGTAGGCTGCGGCTCAGGGCTAGGGTCATACCTGCCTGGGCCACATAATCTGAGAACTCCTCCATGTCTCTTTTCACGTAGTCCAGGGCGGTGCATCTCAGGTCATTCACACCCACATGGACAGTGACAGAGTCATACTTGTACTTGTTGTGGAGTGACCTGAGTGCGTCAGTTATGTGTCAGATTCTGGCACGTGATAGACAGTTGACTGTTACCTTCTCTTTATTCAATCTAGTGAGTGGAACATCAGTGTGCCTCACTATCGAGTCACCTATGATTAGTGTATTGGGCAAGCTGTTTTGCCTTAGGGGCTTAGGTTGAGAGGCACACTGTTTAGGTGAGCTATGTGTCTTGTGATTTGTGCTGTATTGTGGTTGAGTGTGTTTCTGCCTTGGAGATCTCTGCTGTTTGGGTAGACTTCTATTGAGACCCTTCGTGAAGCTGGGTGTGTAGTTTGTGTTTTTCTGTGAGAGCTGTGATGGCAGGTATTCTGGAGGGCTATGTGTTGCATGTGGTGTGGTGCAATTGTTGACCTTCTCTTGACCAGCTATTCCTTTCTTGGCTTGAGAGTGCATGGCTTTCAATTTGGATATATAAGTGCATCTCTCACAAGTCTGAGGGTTTGGAGGTAAGAGGAGAGGGTTGTCTGTGTACATAAGGCAGTTGTTACAGTGCCTCAGAATGCCCAAGTTCACCAGGTTAATAGGAGAAAGCACAGGGAACTGACCTTTAGACATGCCAGGAGGGATGGTCATTATTACTAAGTACTGGAGCTGTTTCCTTACATAGTCCTTTTACAGGAAAAATATTACTCAAGGTGTCTTAGTCTGTACAGAGCACTGCCAAGCACTTGAGGGAAAACTAATATGTAGACCCTGAAAATTTAAGGATGTAGTATTTAGGCAGATATTCTGAAGTTAGAAAGAAATCAAGCAGTACTTACTGAAAAATAAAGAATTAGCTTGTCAAGAATGATGAAAAGAGGGGAGTCGTATGAATGGCTATTGCTGCCTGGCTACTACTAATGCTGGTCTCAGTACAGCTTCACTCTGTTGGGATACAATACTCCTTTGCTTCTTCTCTCACAAGAAGCAAAATGTTAGCACCGATCCCAAGAAAAGAAGCAGGCCACGGCCTGTTTGGTGATCCACAGTCTTGCCCCAGATGATGCAAGGGTCTGCAGGCTTTCAGCCTTTTTCTGATAGATGCCTCAAATAGCAACCAGACCAATGTGGTACGTTAAGCACAGACACTCACTCTCAATGAGAAAGAGTCAGAAATCAATGCCCTCTGCTCCTACTCTCATCAGGATCAGAATATAAGCACAGATTCCATGCTGTCACCTGTAATACAGTTATTAAGCTTTCTGGTAATCAGCATCTCCAGGAAATAATGTAACAGCACTCCTTCTCTCACCAGGAGAAAACAGAAGCACTAATCCCAAGATGACTACTGAGAGGCAAAATGTGGGCTCTGCAATAACTGGTGGTCTTGCAACAGATGCTAAGAAAGTAAGATAAAAAAATGGTTTATCCTGAACACGGCAGTGTGCACTAGAGGAGTTAGATGTGAAAGTTGGTAACTTAAGTTTTACCTTTCTAAAAAGTTAGGTTTTATTGGAGAGTCGCCATTTTTAAAACAGCAAGATAGACTGAAAGGGGGTGGTCACTTTTGTATTCTGGTACTATGGAATGCAGTAGGAGGACCAATAAATTTAAACAGATGAAGAGGAGTGATTTCACAAAATGATAATTTTGTGCTTACTCACACCAGTCAATAAAAGCAGAGAGGAAATGAGATATATGGTCAAACTAACATAAGGGGTAGGCAACTAGAAAGGCAGTGGTGTTAAAGAACACAACACTAACTGGGTCAGAGGGTAGGAAAATTTCTGTCTGACTCAGAAGAGACAGAACTGTGGTCTCTTTTCA
This sequence comes from Protopterus annectens, assembly GCF_019279795.1. Taxonomy (NCBI): domain Eukaryota; kingdom Metazoa; phylum Chordata; order Ceratodontiformes; family Protopteridae; genus Protopterus; species Protopterus annectens. The sequence goes on along the minus strand of NC_056728.1, from coordinate 765,347,855 downwards.
AGTTTTAATATGCAGTTAAAAGCAGAATACAAGTAAAACATAGTGTAAAGAAAACAAATCACAGTATACAAAATAGAAAAAGGCAATAAAGTAATACAAAATACAACAAATAAAAAGCAAACCTTTCCCTCACAGAAAACTGTAGCAGAGTCTGGGTGAGCCTTTCCAGTAAAGCCAGAATTCAGAAGGAAGAACTATAGCAAAACTGGACTTAGGGTTCAGCCACCTCCAGACTATCTTTATTTAAAAAAATTCCATGGTCATTTGGGTCCTTGGCCCTGACTGCTAAGGTGATCAGATTCAATCAGCAGTCCAAGTGCTGGAAAAGTCAAGCAAGAAGTGGGAGGAGTAAAGCAGAGTGACTCTCTTACCTCTCGCAGTGGCTGGGAGGAGTTTGCACACACTCAGAGGCATTCTGGGTGGTGCAATCTCCCTGGTGGAGACAAGGGAAACCACCACTTGTGCTGCATAGTAAGGAGCCGGTCTAACTGGGGGATCACCTCTTTTGAAAGTGACAATGTCTTCTACTGACAGTCCATTGCATGTCCTGCCTCAGTGTCTCACCAGATGTGTGTGGTTAGAGCCAGAGAAAAAAGATGAAAAATTCTTGAACCTCTCTAATGGGTGTCTGAATGACAGCACTTCTTAGTTGACAGTTTTCCTGGTTATGGGCTATAAATGGGCTCATGACTGACAAGCAGGGGGAAAAAAAACTGATAAAAAACATCCTCATGTGCCCTGCTCATAAACCCCATAGAAAACCATTGTGCACTGTGAACTGATATGCCTCTCTCTCATAGAGATAAAAATGCCTATGCTATTCAGTATAAAAATACATACCTTTCAATGGCTACATTAATAATTCATTCAGCAGTGTTTCAAACCCTGTTCAAGATGATCTCTGGCCTTTCAAGCAGGAGGACAACATTCTATCTTATCAGACATTTTGTTTGTTCCCACCTGTGTGGTACACTGGGTCAACAGCCACTTTAGTAGGTCTTCCTTTGCAATGGATTCACTCCTAAATTGCACAGTAACAGGATGCACCAGTGACCTAGGAACAAGAAGAGCAACAACGTCTCTCCACAGAAAATCTCCTACAGCAAAATACTTCACCCAAAATATGTCCAATTGTCTCAGTTCCTCAAAGGTAATGTAATATACACTCAACTGCATGAAAATCTGGTGTCTTTAGAAAATCCCATCTTCTCCAGTAACATCCCTCTAATCACATGATCTCAGCCATGAGGTGTATGCACCCCTCTGTAATGTAACAGCCCTGCATAACAGTAGTGGTGATTTCTGGTAGTTCTGACGTTCTGCAGCAGACAGGTCTGGCTCGGTATTACATGACCACATTTGTGTCCATTCTGCTTCATGCAAAAAGTTAAGTGCATGCTGAAAACTGTCCTTCAAACTGTGGAAGAGGCAAACTATCACATGGCTACAGGCAGTGAAATCAACATCCAGGTCACTCCTCTCTTTTTCACATCCACCATTCTTTTTCATTCCTCCTAAACTGGAACAATAGGGGAATTTCAGTGAGTCTTGTACAGATTTACACCATCTAGATAAATATTTTCTTGGCTCTCCTCCTGATAATAGGCCAAAGGCATAGTGACTAACCCAGTCAATATCATAAAATAAAACAGATATAAAATGAATTCTGTACCAAACACAGGTACAGAGAATACTTGTGACAGTACAACACACTTAATTTATTTTACATAGTCCTGCCATAAATACTGTTAAAGTCTCATTACCTGTGAATAGCAGTGACGTATAGTCACTGAAGTTTTATATATCCTACACAAAAGTTCCACTCAGTGACAATCAAGAATGTACATTTTTTCTTTGCCATACCAGCTACATGAGTCCTGCCAACAAAGATAATGTATGGCAATGCCAATTTCATATCAAACCACCATGTCTACATCAACTGCAGAACATTCATAGTGCATTACTTCAAGTTCCACAGCAGAGAGAACCGTGCATAGCTCTATCAGAGAACAACAAGCAGTGTTGTACTCATTAACAGTTGTTTACATTACTGCTGTGGTCATTCAATGTGCAGGATAAGCCAAGGTGTTGTATATAAAGCTAGTGCTGCAAATCTGCAGTGGCTTTTTTTGAATGTGTAGGTGGTTCACGTGACTATATTACTCATGCTGACAGACCCAAAGGCCACTCACTAACACTACTTTTTGACTTTTGACCAAAATTAAGGTCACTGTGCACCATTAAGGTTCAGTTATATACATGGCTCTGGTGCTCAGCAGTGATCACATACCACAGATGTTGTAGACATATGTAGCACATATCACAGATGTTGCAGACATATATGCACAAGTGGATAATGTGTCTGCACATAGTTATACTGGTGGCTTTGTTGACTGGTCCCTCGATGATACCTAATGGTGGCACTGCAAGTCATCTTGTCATTCAGCTGAATTGTGAATGACAAAGTCATGGACATTTTGGTAGGTGCACTGCACACCACTCTAGGCTGAAGCAGTGACAATGAGTATCATGCCAACCAGAACCGCCATGTAGAGAGATGGCTATATATCTGCATTACCTCTGGGGAAATCAGTGACAGATATCCCAACAAGTTCTCTAAGTGTCACAATATACTGCAGATATGCTTAACAGTGGGCATCATGCCTGCAAGAAGCCATGTGGGGCAATGGATGCATCCCTGTATTACTGCTGTATATCCCTGTAATTTATATTGCTTCCTGAGTACTGCTTAGAAGTGTATTACCTAATGGTGTGCTTACTTTTCATTCATGTCCTTTCATGGCATTACTTTTGTGCAACATGGTCTGGAATGGAATTGCAGGTTGAGACAGGATTGAACTTGCTTTAGTGTGTGTGTGTGTGTGTGTGTGTGTGTGTGTGTGTGTGTGTGTGTGTGTGTGTGTGTGTGGGTGTGTGTGCGCATGTGTATGTGTGTATGTGTACATGCATGCGTATGTATGTTTGTGTGCGTGTATGCGTGCATGTTCGTGTGTGTGTGTGTGTGTGTGTGTGTGTGTGTGTGTGTGTGTGTTTGTGTGGGTGTGTGTGTGTCTGCGTATGTGTGTGTGCGCACATGTGTATATATGTGCATGTGTGTGTGCACATGTGTGTGTGCACCTGTGTGTGTGTGTGTGTGTGTGTGTGTGTATGTGTGTGTGTGTGTGTGTGTGTGTGTGTGTGTGTGTGTGTGTGTACATGTGTGTGCATAAGTGTGTGTGTGTGTGTGTGTGTGTGTGTGTGTGTGTGTGTGTGTGTGTGTGTGTGTGCTGCATACCCATATTCGTATTGATAGGTCACTGACAGAGCAGAAGCCAGTACCTGGCATACAGCTAAATTACAGAAGTGTGGTAGACTGGAGACTAAGACACTGCCTGGTAGCTATGATGCACCACAGCCCATGAGGCAGCACTGGCAGATAACATGGCACTGATAGCACTTGCTGGGGTGCACTGCAACAACGCTAATAGTGAGCATCATACTGTCAGGCTGACCAGAAAGGTACTGTGAAGATGTGAGTGCATCTCTCCATTTCATCTGTATCTGTGCATTACTATATCAGACTGTCATGTGTTATCATTGTTATACAGGGAAACCACACACCATGCAATTCATCTTTATTCTGAAGAAATACATGAATACTAGCTATGCTGGCCTCTGTTTTGAGCTTACGCATTATAACAAGCAGATACAGCGGACAGTGTTTTTAGAGGTACAGTGGATAAGTGCATTATAGAAACGTTAATCATTTCTGCTGTAGCTGTCATCACACTCCAAAAATTCTCCTGGGTGTTATGTTTCAGGCTTGATGGAATACAAGGGTCCTTGTAAGCATTACAAGAAGGAAGCCACAGAAGGAGAGTGCAGGACCAATATCTCTGTATTCTGAGACACCTTCAAAATGATTCTGTAAGCAGGTCAATCACATCTGGCAGCCAGTACAGCAGGGTAGGTCTGGGAGCTGTACTTCATGGAGTTGGCATGCTGAAAGGCCAATTCCTACAGTTTCCAATAGTGTGACCGCGAGCAAGTTACTTAACCAGACATTGCTTCCAGGTCATGCTTGAAAAGGGAACACATGTCTAGTGGGCCTACCTGGCTAACAAATGGGTTACACAGTAATATTAGTTGACCTCAGTGCCAAGTTTCATGTTTTTAGTTTATGATATTAATGCAGTGCTTTTGCAACATGTCTTCACTTGTCTACACTTTTTTTTTCTTTTTCCTTTTTTATGTCTATCCTATACATAGAACATTATGGATAAACAGTCACTCACAGCTACATATATTTCGTGGCAATGCTGGTTCGTCATCATTGCAGTACAAAGAATGTTACTGCTGCAGGTGTAAAGGCAAAGGTGAGCTGATTGGGCTCATGAATAATGCAGTGGGACGGAATGTTTTCTCTGCTGCAGAGGCATGTGTGAATCAGGTGACAACAGTCTATGCATACATGTACTCTGCAAGCCACCCATTTGTACAATGAGTATTTTTTTGCACTTAAAATGTGGTCTCTCACTTTCTATCAGATCAGTAGCCAGGAAAGTCAAAGGTGGCAGTTGTCTGTGTGCAAGCTGTTAGGGGTACAATTGGCAGGGTATGATGGTGCCAATGTGCAGCACTAGCATTCATTTATGAAGTTGCAAGGGTATCACAGATTCATAAATGAATACTGATACCACATGTGTGGTTACAGCTGATGCACTAAACAGTCAGTGTGTGGTGATCACTGTAGCAAACTGCTTACTACATTTGTTGCAGGCTGCTACAGTTACAGGAGGAAAGAAGAACTTTTTTTGGTCCACCAGATGACCTAACTACAGATCTGCTTTCCATAGTTTAACTGGTAAATTCAAGTCAGAACCTAACTACACTGGTGGGTCATCCATGAAAGCTGGAAGGCAGACATGTAGGCCAACACCAGATACACAACACTTTTGTATGGAACCCATTTTTTTTACCTCATCCTCATTCCCTGATCCTCATCCTCTTATAGGCCATTTGTTTTACATTTCCCTGAAATAGAAGGAGTGGGAGACAGAGATCATGGCTATAGCCTTGGGGGGTGGGGTGCAGAGTTTTACATATGCTCCTAATACTTTGATTCCAATTAAAAAATTGCCATATAATCCCACAACTCTGGATCAGTGACTGACATGCATTTTGCATTCTAACACGTCTCATGGAGTGTGGCACTCTTTGCTAAGCTTCAGCCCTTATTTCCATATCATACATGGAGCTGAACTTCCATAGGCTTCAATAAGATGGCATTCAAGCAGGATGGTATTAACTGGAACCCCACGCACCCACATCACACATCATAGGTCAGCTTCTGCCATTAATTCTCATTCATCAACAGCTGGCTGATCCAGCAGCTGATGCCTTACTGAACCTCAGTTATCGAGGCAGTAGGCAAGGCCAAGAATCCTACAAGTTTCACAAAACCCACTTAGCCACTGTTTAGCTACTATATTTAAAAAAAAATCCATTGGCTTCTTGAAGTGTATCCCTGGAAATAGAAGTCAGGCAATGCAGTGTTCTGCAGGAGTCAAAAGAGGTACAAAAAACATTTCTATTTGTTTTACTCAAGGGGATACTGAGCCAGCAGCTGGTCTACTATATTCACTCCATTGTGGTCTAAGCAGATTTATTATGGCAAAGATGGATAGGGAATAGTCAATACACTGCATTCCACAGCCTGCATTCACCAGTACTAAAGGGATATCATAGTCACAGTTTGTGTAAAGAAGGAAAATTAGACTACCCTTCTAAGTAATATGGCCCATTGTATCACTCTGTCTGCAAAACTGCTACAAAGGATGCACACTCTGATTTTGTTTGAAGTCTGAGGTCAAATCATTATGTTTGTATGCACAGTTCTCTGTAATATAAGCCAGCAGCAAGTTGTCTTGCACAGTTACTCTACAGATGAGGAAGTATTAAAGTACACATGACATTTACAATGCACATTTATCATTAATCACTGAAACAATGATCTAGGCTCACTTCAATGAAGTTTTTCACATTTTCAGTGTACACCTGCAAGTCCCACATAAAGCAGATGTAGCATATTTTAAATCCCACATTTTAATTCCAGAACACAAATCTTTTGGACATATCATTTGGCAAGAGTCAAGGCATTCTTTATGAAAGATCATGAGGTCATCAACTGTAACTGCGAGATGTATAATATACTGAGTTTAATATCAATGAAAATCCTGAAGAGGTGAAAGATGTGATAAAACACAGTATCCTGGCATCCCACTGATGGGCGTCTGTGAACTGATCTGCAGTGGAGGCACTGAATGCTGTCACAGCAAAGCAAAAAAATCTGGCAACTTTTGTATAGTACTGATGTAGCACGGCCACCCTAATAAAGAGCAAGTACAGGTTAAAGACCTTAAATGGTCTGATTTAATATGCAGATTACACCACTTTGTAGTAACCTTCCCCCTAATTTGATGCTAGTGATCTCTTTGCTCAGAAAGGTCTGCAGTGCCCTCATACAGAGGTGGGTCTGTCAGAACAGATTGGTCTGCACTGCAACATCCTCATACAGATGTGTGTCTCTTTGTACAGATCAGTCCACACTGCAACATTCTCATACAGATGTAGATCTCTCTGTACTGAACGCTCTACACTGCAACATCCTCATACAGATGTGTGTCTCACTACAGAACAGTCTGCAATGCAACATCCTCATACAGATGTAGATCTCTCTGTATGAATGGTCTACACTGCAACATACTCATACAGACATGAGTCTCTCTGTATAGAATGGTCTACACTGCAACATTCTCATACAGATATGGGCTCAATGTACAGAACTCTCTACACTGCAACATCCTCATACAGATGTGGGTCTCTTTGTATCTACACTGCAACATCCTCATACAGATGTGGTCTCTGTACAGAACAGTCTACACTGCAACACCCTCATACAGATGTGGGTGTCTATGTACATCCTCATACGAAATGTGAGAGAAAACATGAAGGGCGAGAAGATTAATTAATTATTAATTAATTGATTGGTTGATTAATTAAATGTGTTAACCACACTGCTCACAAATGACCAATTTCAGTCTCAGCTCAGGAAAGCATTAAAGTCTGACAATTACAGTGATATATTGCAAGAGGTAACGTGGATATAATTATATAATTATTGAGAATATACAGGAGTTATATGCATAAACAGAGATAAATATACATATATAAAATTTCTGTAGAATCATCGAGGTAGGTAAACAGGTATACAAAGCTTGTATTGTAGTTTTATACAAATATATCTTTTAACAGAGCGTTATATACATGGCTGAGACAGTCTGCAACACAGACCTTTAGTTTAAAGTACTTTCTTAGTGCATTAGTATGACAAGAATTTTAAGTACAGAGGAGTTAAAGAAGGGGGAATAAGGAAGGTGTTAGTAGGTGGGAGTTTAAGGTATGATTGGGTTATATGAGTTGAGATATTACACAGGTATTTTACCATTTTCAGGAGGTACATTTTCAGCTGAGAATGAAATTTCAGGTAAGAGGATTTGTTTTCAATTAAGGTGGCACAGATTCCCAGATTTTGGGACCTTATACAGAGAAGCACTGATTTGTGCATTGGAGTTTAGTTTTAGGGGCCTGCAGTGAGGGTATGGAATCATCAACGGTTTTACACTGCACTTTATAGCAGCATGGATGTAAGCCATGAGAACACTTTCATCTTCAGTATCATAACCGCTACTATGAAATCCATCCTACAGACCCTGTTTCAGACATTTGATACTTATATGTATTTGTACTGTGCAAAGCTTTTACGAATGCTGTTGTGCCAAGAGAGTAATATCATCCATTCTACCAGCCTTGTTGTTGTGACACAAGAATAGCATTACAATTGTCCATGGCTATACACGTTGTTTGATAAAAGTCATACCCTCCTTGTACACAGGTATGCTAATGGAAAATTGTCATACCATGATGTAATTAGATATTATGAGTCACCAAAGCGATGGGTGATTATAAACAAATACTACTGCACATAGAACTACCGTACTGCTACTCACAATCTGCTGATGAATGCAGCAGTGGGGGGTGACATTGCCATCCTCCTTCTCGCTGCTAACTGGCTTCAGATTCAGGTTCAGCACTGCACACTATTGCCAAACAAGCCATCCTAACAAGCTACAGTGTCAAGAATAGACTCTGTCTTCCTTATGTTAGCCACAGTATACTCACTTCTTGCATCTGCCAGACCTGTTAGTCTTTAAAAAGGCATGTTACCACAATCAAACTAACCATGAACACGCACTATACACAGTATATGTCTGACTTCTGTCACAATGCAGAAATATGTTGCACAGGCCAAACACCAGGTAATTTAAAATCTATCAATAAAAGTTCTGCTCCTTTCTCAAGCAAATCCTCTTTGCACTCATGCAGAAATGTTCTACTGTGGATATTAACTATATGCATTAGCTTGATAAGTTTACAACAAATTACAAATCATATTTTGCAGTGATAGAATCTTTGAAGATGCACAGATTCTTTGTGCAATGACTTATTTTAAATATGCTCTGAAATAGTTTATAGTTTTTTTATACTACAATTATCTTATCACAAAAGTCGTCACAGAAGTTCCTACAACCAAAAATTATGGGAAATAGCACAGTATTCTAAATCTATTCTGTACACTTTTGTACCATTACATGGGGTGGCGAAAGCCACATCACTATGACTAGGCTTATAAATGCCCCAGGGCAGATAGCCTAGTACTAAAATATGAAACTATGAAACTATGAAACTATTATCACACAACATGAACAAAAAAAATGAATAAGCACAGGAATATGTCTAGTTCCTACATCACCACCATTTTGTGTCATACATTCAGCCCTCCATGGCCTGCATTTCTTTGCTGAATCTGCTTGACACATTAACTTCTATTTTATTAATAATATGCTTCTGTCAAAACTTTCTATGAAAGTATAAATTAAATTTATCAGTTGAGTTGCTCTTGGCCTCCGACATGCATGCTAAACATCTCTGTGACTGTGCTATCTAAATGTCCTGACTATGTGCTATACCAGCACTATGAGACTGATGTTTTTGGTCTGTCAGTGTACCTCTAATATATCCTGCAGTAGTTAATTAGACACTCTGCATTTGTACAGCATTTATTCCTTTCCCCAGTAACACCTGTTTCACAAGCATTTCTACTCATAATATTGAGCTGCTTCAATTGAACTTGTGCAAACACTATCTTAAACAAAAATTTGTATTTTTGCATTTGTACTCATAGTCTAGTCACACCTGTGCCAAAAACTTCAGTTTATGACCCAAGTATGACAGAACCATGGCCTCTGACATTAATAATTTACTAGGTTCAGTGACTTAAAAGTAGATTCCAGCAACATGTTGCTCTTTGCTTCAGAATTTAGCTTTAAACCAGTGGTGCACAACGTCTAGCCCTGGGGCCAAATCCGACCCTCAATGCAACACTATCTGGCCCCCAGAGAGTGACCAAAATTTTTTTAAAAAAGTGAAAAAAATGCTATGCCTTACTCTAGTCACGCAACTTTCCAGCACATGCTTACTTACCAAATTGACTGCAGCTGCGCACACCTCTAATTTTAGCTGCTGAAGAAACTATTCTTTGTTGTTTATAACTTGTAGACTGTAAACAGCAGTAACTTTCTGCAAGAGTTTGTTATAAGTCATGGCTGCAAGCCAGAATAAACTTAAATGCAAAGTTGATGTAGAAAACAGGCAATTTTTTGCCATCCCCCAAGCTACATGTATACAATATGCGGATAACTCTACACTGATATGCTCAGCCCCCTCCTCTTCTGAACTTCTCTCTCTTACCCAACAAGTATTCAACACAGCTGAGCAATGGTTCACACATAGATGCCTTCTCCTAAACCCCAAAAAGGCTAAACTCCTCCTTTTCTCTCCTACTAAGAAGCCCCCCCATTGGATTTCTCAGTTAACTCTACCAATAAAACTATTATATCCCCTGAACCAACCACCAAACTATTAGGTGTCATCATTGACAATAATCTGAACTTCGATACCCATATTAACAATACTATAAAAACTGTCAACAAAAAGCTAGGCTCTCTCTATAGGATAAAATCCTTCCTCCTACTTTCAGCTATAACCCCAATAGCACACACTCATCTAATCTCTTCTCTTCTTTATGCCTCACCTATTTTTACTAACCTATCTAAAAATAATCTTAGCAAATTGGAAATGTCTTACAATAACATTTCTAGATTTGCAACAGGCAACCCATTCAGAACCCATCACTGCATTAATTTAAAGCAGCTGGGATGGCTTGAACTACAAAATCTGATTAAATTCCATCAACTAACTATAGCCCACAACACTCTTTACAAACCTTCCAAAACTCCTCTTCTTTCCACACTAATCACTCCCTATAATAACCTGGAATCCTTACGGTCTTCTCAGAAACTTCTAGTACATACCACTAAACCAAACAACAAGGCTGGTGACTCCCTTTTTTCCAATATTGTTGGAAAAGCCTGGAATCTCCTCCCAAATGAACTCTCCACACTTCCCTCACTATCCTGTTTCAAAAACAAATTGAAAGTGTTCCTCAAAACTCACTGGTTATGCCCCTGTTCAAAACCTGACTAGTCTATGTGTCTGTAAATACCTTGCTCTTCCTACCCCATCTACTCATTAACAGCAACTCCTTCCTATTTAATCTATTATACTATCTATCTCTAGAATACCTTGATTGTATTAGCATCCTATGTTATGCCTGTATTCTGCACTGTAAATTTTACTGTGATAACCTGTAATACGTATTGTTAATAGGATTTATTTGTCTCATGTTTCCTAGTTGTTACTGTGTTAATTTCATTGTCCTATCTCCTCGGGCCTCTACTGAAAATGGACATATATCCAGTTAGACTAGCCCGGTCAACAAATGTAAAATAAATAATAAATAATTTCATGACTGCTGTCTTAAGTAAAAATGCCAGTCACCTGTACGTATTGTTAGCTCGTAATGACTTTGTTTTGAGGTGGTCCGGAGATGCATTGAGAATTTGTGTAGTGGCCCTCCCCACAAAAAGTTGTGCGCCACTGCTTTAAACCAATGGCATGCTTTTAGTTAACAGTTTTACTTATCAGCAATTGTCCAGCTTGAAATGAATGTACACTGTCATTAACAAAAAATACTGGTTGATTTAAAATTGTGTGAAACTTGCCCTCCATTTGGTATATGCAGTTCAGTTGTACCAACAAAACATAATGGCTTACACTCCATACCTGTTTCAAAAATAACATCTTGCTGCATCTTATTTTAACAGTTTATGTTGCATTTTACAGTCCACAACATGACTGTGATCCCCACAGAGCTTAAATGCATGATGAACTGCTTTGCAATGTGCCTTCTCATGCCTGTAGGCACAGAGCTTGTAAATGGTGTTGTTTCTGCATGCTTGTTTGCAAGTACTCTCCATCCTGGATTCTGCATGGTCAGCAATATTTTCATTTTTTATTTTCAGTATATTTATTAGTTTTAGGCTATGTTCTGTTCTGTTTCACCTTATTCATAGTCCTTATTATTCCTGACTTCCAAATATTTAGTTATGCTTTGAAGCTGATTATTACAAAGCTCACTCACTTTGCAAGTCATTTTGTTAATGTCAGATCTGCTTCTGTTAATAGCCCACCTCTCAACTGATCATACAATTCCTTACCACACCTCTTAACCTGTCAGTGCATGAGATCTGGACAAAGCCAAAGATAATGGGATACAAATGCCCAAAAGTAGTGACAGATTTAAAAAAAAATCTATTGCAAACTTAGAAAGTTGTTAGAATGAAGTCTGAAACTGAAATGTCCCTCATTATTTAGTGATTTCATTCTTCGATGATTTGCTGGGAAAAACACATTTTATGAGGAAAGGACCAAAAGTATAAGTCAAAAATCTGTACATACCATGAAAATGTGGACATTTGAGAGGTATGTTCCTTACACAAGTCTGTCTGTGATTAATCACCCAAATTACTAAACTCAAAATCTTTATGTTTAAGTCCAGTCTCCTAAGCAACTCTTAACTCTTGAATACCTTGATTTCAGATGAAACGTCTATGCATATTTTTTCACTTGCAGTATACTTGAAACTCTTCTTTTAAGACTTAAATGTTATTGATTTCTTCTTCTGTAAAGGTAAAAGTGTTAAAACAATGATGGTGCCTCATCTGTGACATGAAAGAACACAGCTTAATGTTTTTCCCCTAACTCCACTCTCACTGAGACAAAACTTAAAATGCAAAAATCGACAGCTGTCAGGTTCTTCAAAAAGCTCCAGAGAGAATTATAGTTTCATAGTAAATTTGAGTAATTATCTTATTTTTTTTTTTTGCTCTCGAAGTCCTATGATTGTTACCCATTCCAGTCTGAAGGGGGCAGTCATGGTTGCACACACTGTCCCATCTTGCCAGTAGTGCTTCTTCTATGCCAAAGCAGCTGAATAGCAACAGTTTATTTTTGTGGTTCTGTTTTTTTTTTTTTCAGATACCTTTCAAATTCTTACCAGATTTGTAACTACAGCCAGCTATTGGTGTTCTGATTTTTTACTACATCTGGTTTTACAATGTACAGCAGTGACTGGCTCTAATTTCAGTGGGGGCAGTCCTTAATTACAGTCAGGAAAAGTACAGTGTAAGCAGCCATTGTTATTGGTAATGCGGTAGTTCTCTTAAAAGTAGGTGTTCTTCTAAAAAATGTATTCCAATGAAATGATATGTTGTTTGCATTTTGAATTTCTTCAATGAGAAAAAGGAGGATCCTTTAACTTCAAGGCTTCACTAGCTGGGGCTGTCAAGTCAAAGAGAGAGATAAAGTGAGAGAGAGAGTGAGAGAGATAGAGAGAGAGAGCAAGAGAGAGAGAGCAAGAGAGAGAGAGAGCAGGTTGTAAATGTACCATTGTAACAGCAATGCTCTGCTTTCCTATTCTCTAGTAGCATCACGACAGACTGGAGCTTCCGTTTACAAGTGTGTTGAGTACGAAGATAAAGGAGCTGATTTAATGTCAAATGTGCAATTGTGTCAGTATTATTAGAAAGTGGTGTTTGGTGTTATTACATAACCTTTAAATGAACAATTCCTTTCAGCTTTTGTATTATTAATTTGGTTTATCTTGGGGTGAGGGGATTATTCTATGATGATTGCCATAAAAGCAACATACCATTTCTTTTATTTTCTAACTGACTTCTCATCGCTTTAACGATAGACATTGTAAGTACCTCATTTTTTTGAGGAGTGAGTAATTATTAACTTCAATATGTCTGTCTGCCTTCTAAATTTGTTTCCAGACAGCATTCCTGATTACACTGACTGTCATGCAGTGCTTTGTGTTTTCAGCTTTACAATCCAAAGGAACTGGACTGAATCATAGATCACTTAGCATCTCACCTTGTTTGTGTTACAAGTACATCAGTCAGTGCTGCTGTGTGTGTGTGTGTGTGTGTGTGTGTGTGTGTGTGTGTGTGTGTGTGTGTGTGTGTGTGTGTGTGTGTGTGTGTGTGTACATGTATTATTGATAGATCAACTTAATTTAATAATGCTACTTCTCTGTAGTAAAAGATACACTGTTTCTTCAGTAAAGGTAAGGGAGTAACAGGGTCATTGAATGAAAATTCCATAATTCAGTCATTATTCACTTCTGGATAAAATCAGTTGCCATGCTATACAGTTATTTTATACGAGCTATAAAATGAAAATGGCTGAGATTCAGAAAAAGGGTCAGTACTCATGGTAATTGCCCAATGCAGGTCAGTCAATTACTGCCACAGTGAGAAAATGCAATTTAGAGATAGATATGGCTGAAATGTGAATGACCTCATCATTTGTTTATTAGTTTGTCTTTGAATTGCATGTTAGCCCAAGCTAGCACTATCAAAGCTGACCATGATGGTATTTTCCTTATCGGCCTATTCATCATGTTGGCAAAGACACCCCTGTATAGTCACGTATACACACCCAGACACCCACACATGCACATGCATGCATATACACCCCCCATCAAACAAGGCCCTACATTCAATTACACTCATAGAAGTACTCTCCTAGTCAACCACACTCCAACACACACACACACACACACACACACACACACACACACACACACACACACACACTCAAACTCTTGATTCCCTACTTAACTGACCTAGTGCAACCACCAAGGTAGACTCACACACAAACATAGACAAATTTGTGTAGCTTAATTTAAGCCACTACAAACATGCACATACACATATCCACACAGTAACATAGCAGCACATACCCCACCTCCCTGTCTTCTGTGAACTTACTTGCGCTCCAACCATCATGCTTTCAAGACAGTTACTTTTTCCACTAACAGTGAAATCTTACATGGCCAAGTAATTTTCTGAATCACTTCACCAAGCATTCAAGGGCTGGAGCTGTTGATATTTCCAGGGAATAGCTTATGACTAATTAGCATTTGCCAGTTCTCTGCACTGATGCATTACCATGCAGCACAGCCTGTTAGACTGCCCTCCATACTAGGGGAAAACCTCAGATACTGGGTTGTTCAAAAATCAGAACAGCTTATTGTGATGTGCCGAACTGCCAAGCTAAGGCTTCCCTGTCACGTAAGGCTAACTGAATCCCAGTCAGTGTCTTCTGAACTGCATTTGCTTACATTTGTTTTTTTTTATTTTTATATTTACTTCATCATATATGGATGGGATGATTTGCAGTGGGTAGGTGATTGCTAACACTATGGTATTGGGTATGCTATTAGATGGCATAAATCTGTGTTAACTTGTTCTGTTTGAGGTTGCATTCTTGGCCACAACCAAATCTCTTGCATTTTCTTTGTTTGCACTTTAATGTTTATACAGATATGGGTCATGTATCACCACAAGTATTTCTTTCTCAGTTTATTGGAAAGTAGTGTATCCACTCTGAACATTAACCTTGCATGCAGCTTATTTTTTTTCTTGAAAAAAAAAACACTGCATTTTTTCTCTAATTATGACTTTTAAGGTCATCACTGGATGAAAAAATTAAAAATGCTCTAAAATACATCACAGAGCATCTAGAACTCTGTGGCTTAATTTAATTATTTTTTTAGTTTATTTCATTTGAGGCTTGGCCTCGCCTACTGTGATACTATTTGTTTGGCCACTTCTCCAGATTCCTCTTTGAACATTTGAAAAAGCACTAACCCTAGTTCCATCTCCTACAACAACATAATTTTATACAGGGTTATATTATTGCTAAATACTGGGCATGCCATTAATTAAAAAAATGGCAATACCGAATCACTCAAGAAAAAAATATCCAGCAATGTATCTGTTTAGTATTCTGACCTTGGATCTTCAAACCTTACAAGGACTTTCATCCAACATGCAGTAAGTTATATTGACCATTCACTGGTGGATAAGACTGTAGCTGCTCATCAGTTTGCTCCTCCTTCTCATGTGATTGGTACAACTCCCATTTTCAGGGCTGCAACTCCTATCTCAGATACCACTAAGTCTTAGTCTGTCAGTCTTTGGGGCTCAGTACCCAAAGAATACAACACCTAAGGGCTATCTCTGGTACAGATTTTGACATTTTCAAATTTAGTTTGTTTACTAAATTCTCTTATTTCCTTTGCTTATAATGCAGTAGCTTTGAAAAGATTTAATTTGGGTAAATCCTCTAACCTACAGCAGTTAGAGTTGTCACCTCACTGCAAAAGGTTCTCCAGTTTGATTCTCAGCTGGGGTGCCTTCTGTGCGGACTCTGCATGTCCTCCCTGCATTCGTGTGGGTTTCCTCCAGGTACTTCAATTTCCTCCCACATTCCAAAGATATGCATCTGGAGCATTTCTGCCTGGGCCTACACTAAAAATGGACTCTGTCCCAGTCAGACTTTCCCGGTAAACAAATGTTAAAAATAAATAAATAAATTACTGTAATGGATTTGCTACCTTGTGGGGTGAAACAGAATTTGCTGATAAACACAGCATTTAAGTATTCTGTTTACAAAGGACCTGGACTTCTTATTTCTACACCACTGGAACCTTAGGAGAGTGAATATGAGACTCTGTGGTCTCTTTATTGCCACTGGAGACAAGGGATGCACCATATAGGAATACATCGTAAGATTCAGATTTTTTCCTTTAGGCCTGCACACACCCAAAGCAGCCAAGGGTTTGACATACAGTAAGCTGCCGTGATGTATGCATGTAGACACCTCTGCATGCACATAATTAAATATCCCAACTACCCTTGTAGACAGCGTTTCCATTTGAACTCCAGTTTCAGTCACATATGATGAGGGTTCCCAAGCACACAAGCCCCATCTCCACCCCTTGAAGAGAGGTGAGTTTACTTAGCCATGTCAGTTTGTAACCAGTCACAACCAGGGAAAGTAGTTTTTCCTATTCATTGTGATATAGCAGGTTGATCTCATAATGAGTTAATGCTGCTATATACTGCTTTTGTTTTTGTTGAAGAAGAGCTAAATGAGGAGGTGGAAAGAAATTCTCATACTAAAGGGAAACAGCTCTGTCTAATGAATGACTTATACAAGCAACATTTTTCAAGCAAGGAGCACTGAATGCGTGAAAAATGAAACTGATTTTGAGGTTTGAGTTGGACATGTGACATGTGAACTACTTACCGAGGTGCATCACTTCCTTTTTTCTTCATTTTTTTCACAATGTCCATTTGTTTAGTTTTATCTGACTGCTCTGCTGGTGCAAGGTTTGCCCAGTGGCAAAAGCTGGGCTTTACCACAGAAAGACTGAACGACCACTCATGTGGCTTTAACAAACAATGGCAGAGTCTGTCTAGATAAGTGTATTACTATGAAAAAAGATGAGTGAATGTTGTCCACTCCTATATTCTCAAAACTTTGCAACATAGATAACATGAATGGGAAGAACATTTAGTACCAGACTACAAGAATATATTAAGGGTATAAATATAGTAAAGAATACAAATCTGTAGCTATACATTTTCTACAGCAATATTAAAGCAATATTAATCTACTGAAGGCTATTATTTGCCAACAATGAATTATAAATGAATGTGAGTAATATTAGGGATTTTCTTTTGTATAAGGAGACATAATTTATTTTAAGGTTTAATACAATGCAACTGCATGGCCTAATGTACTTGGAGGAGTGTATTATAATATGTTTATTATTATTTTTTCGTTTTAAGAAATGCTTTAATTACAGTGATTCATTTTCATGTCCTTTTCTATTTCTTCTTCTGTTAATGTTAATGGTTTAGTACGTAAATGGTGTTTATGTTGGTGTTTTATTTATTCTCTTTGAATATTCCCAAGATTTAGAACGTGGGCTTTTTAATAAAGTACTTGAAACTATTGCCATATTATTATTTTATCTAGACATAGTCATTGTATGGTTGTGGGTTCTAGTACTAATTTGTCTGGTTCACCGATGGGATACCCCTTTAGTGTTCAGAAATGGACAAACCCAGGGATTAATGGATGAATTTATAGAATCTGAAGGGACAGGACATGCAACAGCAAGAGATGGTACGACTGAAAATGCAGAATTTTTTGGATAGTTTTGTTGTATCACAAAATAACAGGTATCAACAGTTATTTTATTCATTTATGCCAAATGTGCCCAGAATTTTATCAGACAATGTTCATGAGCTGATTGATAAACTGCATAAACAGGTGACACAAGAGACGAACATTTATTTTAATGTTATGTCTTTGGAGAGTATTTAGATTTAGAGATAACACTAAAAGGCTTGAGAGCGTTCAATTCTCAGTTAGAACGTCTTCTGTGTAGCGACATGCGTGAATGGGCATTCCTTCGTTGAAGGTTGTGCGTTAGGCCCAGCAAGCCAGCACGCAAAAATCTACTGCCAATCATTAGCGGACCGGAGTTCCACTGTGGCGACCCCTAACTGGGAAAACCTGAAAGAAAGAAACAAACAAACAAACTAAAAGGCTTGAGAGCATTTAAGAGCCCTTCTAAACCATTTGATAATAAATATGCAGGGTAAATGGTGTTTCAGAAGCACTGGATTGCCAAAGCTTATAAATGTGCATCAGAGTAGTTTGTGTATCTATAAAGAGAGAAAGATCTAGTTAAAAATTATAGGTGAAAACTGAGATAAATCAATTATTGTACAAATGAAAGAAACTGTTGATAGTTCATACATAGAGAGGATTATTAAAGATGTAAATGTAAAATTACATTCTTTGGAGGAAGAGTGTCAGAAAAGGAAGAAAAATAAATTACAGAGAGATCTCAAGGTTCAACTTTGCAGCATTTCTATGGAAATTTTCAAATTCAAGCGATATGAACTTACATTCTATGACACGCCAGCATGGAGAGTCCAGTGACGTTAACCATCCTAGTAAAACAAGTAAGAGTGGCTTGTCTTTACTTTCTTCCACAAATTTGTTTTCAGTGAATTTAGTCAGTGACAGTTGGTATAGAGATTAAGGTTGTGAGCTTTAATTCATGTAGTACAAGGTTTGATTCCCTCAGCCCTCATTTGCATACTGTGTGACCTTCAAGTCACTTAACCAGGCATTGCTCCTGGGTCACCGCTGAAGAGAGATTGTATGTCTGGTGGTCCTACATGGTTACCAAACAGGTATTATTACTACTATCCCCATATGAATATGAGGAACCATTGTATTTTCAACAATACAACAATTCAATAATACAACAGAAGGCAGAAAAGAACTTATGGTGGAGAACATTTTCATCAGGTGCAGCAATGGAGATCATATATAAACTAATGTAGCTAAAAAGTTACTGTTTGATGAAACTGGTCTTGTTTCTGAATTTCTACCAAGTGAACTGTTATTTACCATTAATGCTTCTAATACTGATTTCAAAATGAAGGTGTATAATTTATCTAGAACTGACCTGACTTTATTGATTGCTAATTGAACATTCCTAAACACAGTCTTAAGTTTGTTCCACTAATTTACAGTATCTATGGAACATATAATTAAAACTGAACTGTTTAACTAGGTTAGACAACTGCATTTGTGTCACTATTTTAGTGAGTTTCCTAATTTAGGTAACTATTTTCTTGAAATAGATGCTGTTGATACTGACTCTGATGATTTTAGCAATGATACCTTTTATTCTTATACATCTGAAATGAATTCCATTGACGAAGGGCATTCAGCTATTCTGATAAACATTGATAAACAATTATCTTTTATACCACCTGCTCAAAATGTCAAGATATATAATTTTTTGGATGTGCTAAATGTTGATATTTTAGATGCTTTGAAACAATTTAATAAAGACATTCTTACTAATTATAATTTAGCTAAAGAGGTATGGACTGCACTAAAAACTTTACAGTTTCATCCTGCATTACTAATCAAACCTTCAGATAAGGGACAAAGTTTTGCAGAAATGAATTCAGTACATATGCAGAAATGTGCTATGAGCACTTAAAAGAGAGAAGTTATTAAAAGTACTGCCAAGACAACTTTATCTGGTCTTGTTACATTAATTAATAAAGGTATGAGATTGTTAAAATTGTACTACAAGCTGAGTAAGTTAAGACACCCACACTTTATTATATCTCTAAAAAACAAAAATTTAGAGAAACTGCAGGAAAGACATATAATTTCTAGTTGTGGGGATTTTACCAAAAATGTAGGTGACATAATTAATAGTTAATTTGATGCAATCTGTGGTGAAATTACCTTCTTTATAAAAGATATTTCTGATCTGTTAAATAAACTGCAGTATTTTTCATGGTCTCATAGATATTATTGGATGTCAATTGATATCCATAGTTTATATACTAGAATTGCACATAATTTTGGTTTACAGATACTTGAGATTTTTAGGTGACTCTCCTAAAACTAATTATGTTAGGGATTTAGTTAATTTTTCTTTAAAATAATTATTTTATTTTGGGTGGACAGATGTATCTTTAGAAGCACAATACTGCCATGGGGGCATTTTGTACTCTGGCATATGTGAATTTCTTTATGGGGATGGAAGGACAGGAATTTATTTAGAGGATATTTTTTTTTCAAAACTTTTTTTTATAATTTTATAGATGATATACTTTGTGTTTATGAAGGTAATGTAAGTAAAGGTGTTAAATTTTCAGAAGTATTGAATAAAAATATTTATGGATTTTCCTTCTCTCCTACAGTGTACTGTAAACAAACTCATTTATTTGAATGTTACATTTGTAGGTTGTCCTGGATTATGTGTTATTTCAAAGTTACAATGGAAGTCTACTGCTTCCAGTATAACGCTGCATAGTTCTAGCTGCCACAAGGTACATATAAATAATTCCCTTCTATATAGTGAACTGTTGAAAGTTAGAAGTATTTGTAGTTCTAGATATGACTTTTTAACAGAAGTTAAATTTGCCATGCAAAGTCATATTGAGTATAGCTATGATAAGGATGAAGTGCTGAAGGCTTTATAATAATGTTGCAATTTTGAGCACAGCAGACTTATTAAAGGAATATATAATCCCAGAAAGTAATGCCATAGGATGAGCATTATAAACTTAATGGAGGTAAACAACATGTTACTTCAAAGATATTTTTGTTTCAGAACATAATTTTACAGAGACGATGATTGAAACAATGAAAAAATGTTGGAAGTATATTCAGGATGATGCTGTGTTAATTGTTAAGTAAATTATTCCCTAAACATTTTTCAGTTTCTTTCAGGAGAGGTAGAAATATTATAGATTATTTAGTACATAGTCATTATGTAAATAAGAGGATGGTACGAAAATTATTTGTATAAAATCCAGGTAATCTTTCCCCTGGAGATTTTGTAGTAGATGTTATACAATTGCTAGAGTTTCATAAGATAAATAATAAGAAATGTGAGGTCACACAGATTTTTTTCATGTGATTTAGAAGGGGTTATATATGCATTAAAGTGTCTATGTGATCTAGTATATATTGGTTAAATTTATAGAAAATTTAAAAACAGACTACAAGAATATATTAGGGACATGAAATGCATTAAAAGCAGCCCCGCAGCTATGCATTTTCTAATAATCTATTGGAGACTACTATTTACAATTAATTATAAATGAACAGAAAGGGTTAGTTTATTCCTATATTCATTCAAAGTATATGCTATATTTAGTGTATAAATATGTTTAGATTGGTGTTTTATTTATTCTGACAACACAATTTAACAAAGGTGCCTTTTGTCGAAAAGATTCACTAAATCTATTAAAGGAAGGCAGGGAGAAAACATGCGGTTTGCATGTTACTGTACTTGTACATCAATGGGTAGTGTTAATGTACAAGTACAGAGATTATTGCTGACATTGTGGTACAGTGGGGATAGGGGAATATTCCCTTTTCCCAACTGTGGTGCAATCTCGGAGTGAGAATAATAAAGTGGGGGGTGGAGTGCAGGGGGGGCTTGCCCCCCGCATAAATGTGTTTAGTGTAATTTTTTTCATTTGTTTAGCGAAAGTGGATTTTCGACAAAATGCACTTTCACTAATTTGTGTTTTCTGAAATACAAGTTCGATGTCTTGTGTTTCGATATTATGACAGAGACCCATATATATATATATATATATATATATATATATATATATATATATATATATATATATATTTTTTTTTTTTTTTTTTTTGGGTAAATATTCTGTTTCTTCTAATTTTACACTCACTAAACAGCAAAAGTACTGCTTACTGAGTGTAAAAATAATGGTGGCCATTAACTTTCTGACAGTCCAAGCTCCATGGCAGCTTAATATGCTGCCACAAAATGTCAGACTTATTTTTCAGAGGGCATTACCTGTACATTGACACCCTGCTGGAGAGCATTTATTCTCCGATCAGGGTTTAATGTATGGTTTGTCCATTTTCTAATTAACAGTAAAGCATTTAACTGTCATATGTTCAAGTTCTGAGGTGTTTGAGCCTAGAACTTTGAATGCAGGAATAAACTGATTCTGAAAGGTTTTTCTACTGAGACAGGGATTGTCTGATTAACTTTAAAGGTATAAGAGGAAGAAATGTAAGTTGGTGAAAGATGGGTCTCCTAGGGCTTCTTCCTGGGCTTTCCCAGGTCCTCCAAAAGTTCCAAGAACTGAAATTGTGTCACTGTCTACTTCTAAAGTTGTTCAATGGACTGAGTCAAATAAGCTTTCTAACTCTGAGATATCTGAGATTTGATGTCTCTATGGCTGCAGGTGTTCCTCATAAGAAAAGCCTAAGCAGTGTTTCTTCTCTGAACATGAGTTGTCCAAGTTTCTAGCTCCCACCAGACATCCTTCTGTCATGAATGCTCTTTCCTCTCACTCCACCTCCAGGTCTCCTATATCAGTGAACTTGGACTGTGAGAAGATTAAGAAAGCATCAAATCACAATGAATGTCCTCTCTTCCCACATCCCAGTCACAGAGCAGCAAGAGAAAGCTCTTACTTTCCCCATCTCAATGCCATGTTTTGATCCAGAGCCATAACTAGGCTGGGAAGATGGGGGCAGCTGCCTAGCATGCAAGCAGTTAGGGGATGTTTAGCAGGTGTCACTGGTGGGGGAGTGCAGTACTGGCATTACTTTATGAAAGTAGGATGACATTATAGCTTCATAAATGAACGCTGATACTAAATTTGATGTCAGAAATGAAGCAGTGAAGCACTCAGAGTGTGGGGATTTCACTGTAGCAAGCTTGATACAGTTTAAGCCAAGTGCAGGCATGCAGTTACTTAGCTAGTGTTTCTGTAATGGGGTGAATAGCATGCGAGTAGAACGCATTTTGTATTGCCTTGAGAGTGCATGCTGGTAGCTGGGGATGGGATGTGAGGTGACTAGTTGCTGCTATTAACACTGACTACCTTTATTCCCTGCCTGGAGTATACAGCTCCCATTTTCTCTCTGTCTCTCCCATTTATGTTATTGTTTAGTTTGTCTGTTTGTTGTTCATTTAGGAGGTAGCGCATTTTTTTTTTTTCTGTTTTTTTTTTTTTTTGCTCTGGATCCATTGTTTTTATTAATTCTTCATTTTATTTGTTAACTCAGAAGGTCTTCAGCCATGACCTGGGCAAGGAGGCAGTTACACCAAGACATAGCATGACAGAGAAATTTACATGCGTCTCATAGGGAAATAGGATTCTATCACATATTTACACAGACTGTACAAAGACAGTTATATTCAGGCATAGCAGGACAGAGTTAAACACATGGAAATCTCACAGTGACAGACTATGAGTATGTGTGTGCTTGGAAGGAGGAGGTGCACAACTTGTGTAAAATAGTTTTCATTTTATGATTTCTGTTTTCAGGTACGTCAGCAAGGTTTCTGCTTCCTCAGACGTACCTCAGAAATACAACCTCTACCAAGTAAGTCCCACAGATAAGTGTATTGCTGACAGTTCTGCAGGTTTTTTTTTTCCATCACAGGATATCAGCAAATTCCTATCTGGGAGATAATTAGCATATTGGAGGACAGAGGGAAAAATACTGAACTCTGAATGAACTTTCATTATATGCTGGCAACATCTGATCACCTCAGATACTAAAGACAATATCTATTCTCTTGTAGTAAAAGGAGATGATCTGGCTCACAAGCTGTCTATAATGATATACTGTGCTGTCTTTTAACTAGTTAACTGTGGTTCACAGTAAGCTTGGGTTGGTTGATGAAAGCAAAACAGGACTGGCAGGTTATAAAGCCAGCATGTAGGCAGGTAGGAGAATAGGTGAGGTAAGAAGTAGGGTAGGGTAAGAAGACGTAGGGTGAACAGATGAAAGTTGTTACAGACGGTGGCATGCAGGCACCATGGACATCGCATCACATCTAAGTAGCCGTTCATGAGGGGTCAGGCTGATATTCAAAGTTCTAGCCTGACCCCTCTCGCCCTTAGGTGGAAGAAAAGGAAATCAACACAAACACTGCTGTTAAAGTGATGGGAGGCATATTATTAGTTGGCTTGGAACATACCAATTATTGTGGCCACATTTTGAATAAAGAGATTTGTTTTTTGATTCCTATCTGCTTGGACAGTAACAACATTATGATCAGTATTAAATCTAACTGTAAAAATGTTTTTGAGAAACAATGAACCTTATAAGATCATTGAGACTACACCAAGGTTCCCTTACAAAAGGCAAATAAACCATAAGAACTTGTTAGAACTGAATAATAACTCAAGTTTTACAACTAATAGTCCTACAGTTGGTGTGTTTCCTTGAATACACTGCAAGTTGCGGAAGTATATCAGTACATGCAAACTTTCTCTTTGTATCATGTTAAAACTAGTATGTAAAGCAGTCATTTAAATCCCAAAGCAAAAGATTGGTTTATATTCCATAGTGCTCTAGTTGCCCTTGTTATTTTGTACATGGAATACTAACATAAAATTATGTGAATGAATGCAGGAACATTAGGCAGCCATCAAGAAGAAAGATTGAAACAATGGTTTGTCTAAAAACTGTACAGTTTGCCACAATTTTAACGCATTTTCCAGTTTGTCCCACATACATTGAGGACAGGGAACTACAACAAACAGAAGTAAGGAACTTCGGTGGTAAGTTTAACTTAAAGAAAAGTTTTCCTGGTCTTAATAATAAGAATAGCATTAAATGTTATTTAAAATTGTTACCTGCTAGGAAATATATATATATATATATATATATATATATATATATATATATATATATATATATATATGGGTCTACTGCTTTTAATCAAATTCCACTTATTCAAAAAAGAGCAGTAGACCTTTAAGTTACGCGAAAGTGCACTTATTCGAAAGTGCACTTTCGCAAAACTCATTTCAATGAACCAGTAAAAACATAAAAAAAACAGAAAAAACTGCGCCACCCACACACCCCCTACTTAAATATACCAACTCTGAGATCGCACTACAGTGGGGAACAGGTAAATTCCCTATTCCGCACTGTAGTGTGCTTCGGCACTTCAGTTTCCCTGAACAGTTCATTGAACCGTGCTTCACGGAAGTGCACTTTCATATAACCGAAGGTCTACTGTTCTTTTTTAAACAAGCGGATTTTCAGTCTTATACAGAAGACCCATATATATATATATATATATATATATATCTATATATATATATATATATATATATATATATATGTATATATATTTATTTATTTATATATATATATATATATATATATATATATATATATATACAATTTACATTTTTTAACTTTGTTTTTAAATGTTTCTTTATAATGTGAAATGAATCATGCCATAGCAAGTTGCTTATTTAAACAGTGCTCTGATGACATTCAGTACTGTTTATCTGAATGAAAACACTTAACTTTCATTAAATATTAGTGTTTGATCTACCAAGTATTTTGTTTGGGTTTCAGTTTGATTTTCAGTATATTTCTTTACCAATATCCAAGAAGAGTCTTTTCTTGTGGTATTCATTTTTTTATATGAGGCAGTGCTTACCTTATTATTCAATGAGGAAGCAAGTGTCTTAAACTGCAGACTTGCAAGGTAATAAGATGGTTGAACACATTAAATGGCTTCAAGCTGTAAGTCAGCAAGGAAGGCATTACTCCATTTATAGAATTAGCAGTCTTTCATACCCCTACTTTATTTGTTCCAATACAAGATAATTTTGGTGCAGGTTTGGGGTAAAACCAGTTTAATTAATTTAGTTGTGCATTTGAAGGAGCTTGGCTGCAGATCTGAATAGGCAATTTCCCACATGATGGTCATAGTTTGTAGGCTCACAATTTTAATTTGTTCAGTTTTATCTGTGCTGTGCTGCCTACATTTGTGCTGTGTGAAGCTGGGGGGACAGTTCATTGTTGCCACTGGTGACCTGCTGTATTGATAACAGTGATTATTAAGAACATTCTGTGGCCTCTGCAGTGGGGGGTAGATGTGTTATTGCTAGGCACTGGGTCAATATTCTATCAGTCTTTCCTATGAACCACCATCTTGGGTGTCAATGTTAAAGTCTTCGCCAAGCATTAATGGGCACTTGCCACAGAGGATTGCAGAGCAGTTAACAAGCTGCATACTTTGGTCTAGTGGTCCAGGGTTTCAGTTCCTCATCCACCATTGCCCAACTGTGTAACTCTGAACAAGCCATTTGACCAGACACCACTCCCAGGCTGAGTTTGTTAAATTTACTCTACCCCAATTAGAAAATCAAAAAAAAATATTTGTTTGGGATTGGGAACATAGGTTCACATGTGTGCTAATGCAAGGAACATCCCTGACAGTCCATATGAGTGAGTTGTTACAGCTATTGATTTGTAATGTGTGTTACACTGTCTGGGGCTGTGACTTGGGACAAAGGACAGTCACTTCTTGTAATGAGCAGAATTAGTTGACAATAACCATTGTATATGCGTAGTACAAGTGTAAAAAATAAAGAAA
The DNA here is from genome assembly GCF_019279795.1 of Protopterus annectens. Lineage (NCBI taxonomy): Eukaryota > Metazoa > Chordata > Ceratodontiformes > Protopteridae > Protopterus > Protopterus annectens. The sequence goes on along the minus strand of NC_056728.1, from coordinate 765,321,463 downwards.
CTGGGCAAAGGTTGATAACACAAGCAGCACGGGGTGGGAGATAAAGGTTGTTGTAGGGCTGTAGGGTATCTGGTGTATATAGATCAGGCATAGTTAATAGTAAAACAAATGGTACCCTCATAAATATGAAGACAAGTTAAACTGTTTATGCATTACCAGCTCCCAAGCAAGTCTTTCAACTATCCAGAATTTAGTAGAATGTCCAGACTTTTCCCTCATATTTTTGGTCTGTTCCTCATGCAATTTGTGGTTTTCTGGCAAATCATTGAGAACTGAAGTCAGTAAATAATGACAGACATTTGAGTTTCAGACTTCCTTCATAAAATGCATGCAAATGTAAAAGCTGTTATTCTAGCAACTTTCCAAGCTAATTAACAGCAATATTTAAAATTTGTCTCTGATTTTGGTTCTTTGTCTCCCCCCCCCCAATTATATTCTTGCATTTAGAGGTTAAGAGGTATGTTTCTAAGTTGCATGTGGTGGGGTAGTGCAGTGGTATTTATAAATTGTGCTAGCAATCAGTTTAGTATGGACAAACAGATTGAAGCGTTCAACTTCAGCACTCCACTTCCCACAGTGATCCAGAATTAGGTCTGCTAGGGACACCACTGCCCAAGATGCAGAAACCTTTATAAATGCACTCTATGAGCACCTACAAGGATGCATGGATCGTGCCATCCCTAGCAAAACCAAGATTCACTCCTCTAAGAGAAGGAAACCAATTTGGTGGACTCCTGCAATAAACAGGCTATACAATAGAAGGAGGAAACTAGTTCAGAAAAAAGCAAATCCCAAGAAGGAAAGACATCCCTGATCAGTGTCAGTAAGAAACTAAGGTCCCTCATGAAATCATCCAAGGCTAACTTCGAAAGAAAAATAGCCAAGTATTCAAAAGATAACCACAAAGCCTTCTTTAGCTATGTTAAGAATCTAAGTGGCAACTCACAGATATGCACTGAACTAGTGCAAAATAGCACAAAATATAATGAACCTACTGATACTGCCAACATCCTGGCAGATAGATTCAGTGCAAACTTCATCCCCCTCTCACCTCCAAAAGGGCCCACAACAATACCGGAAAAGTGTAGTGTGCCATAAATCACAGACGCACAGGTGAAAACAGCCCTTTCAAAAGCCAAAAACACATCGTCAATGGGACCAGATGGTGTCCCAGGCTGCGTCTTGCATGAACCACAGAATGAACTAACCCCCCACCTAAACATGCCGTTCAACCTCAGCCTCTCCACAGGCTACAAACTCATAGAATGGTGCTCAGCAATGGTTATTCCTCTCCACAAAGGAGGGGGTCACAACTGACCCTGGTAACTATCGCCCCATAAGCCTGACTAGCCTAGTCTGCAAGGCTATGGAGCACATCATCATGGAACTCATTAACAAAGACATTGGGATCCTCCAAACACTTGACCCGACCCAGTTCGGCTTTGTTAAGGGCAGATCATGCCTACTAAACCTGGTTGACTTCTTTAAGACAGTCACCAAGGCCATAGATGACGGAAAGGTGGTTCACACAGCCTACCTTGACCTCGCCAAGGCTTTTGACACCATTCCCCACTCGGGTATTACAGAAAAACTCACCAGCCTGAACATAAACCCCTATGTCATGAGATGGGTTGCCAACTGGCTTACAGACAGAACTCAAACGGTAAAAATAGCAGGCTCCAGGTCCGACTCTAAACCAGTAACAAGTGGTGTCCCGCAAGGCTCAGTATTGGGACCCCTACTGTTCGGCATATACTTCTCAGAAGTACAGGCAAACACAGGAGGACTATGGCTAACCAAGTTCACCGATGACTGCAAACTGGGAGCCATAATTGACTCTCTGGCTGACACGGACATCCTCCAAAAGGGCCTTACTGAGACGGACACCTGATGTCAAAGTCATGGCCTCAAGCTAAATGTCAAAAAATGCATAGTCATCCCATTTGGGAAAAACAAAAGACCCACGAATTACCACATAGGTGGCAACCCCCTTAATACAGAAGAGGTAATAAGAGATCTGGGGACCCAGGTAGATAGTAATCTCTCCTTTGACAATCATATTGCCAAAGTAGTTAGGAAATCCCAGTCCATAAACCTCTATTGCCATACACTTTTGATAGATTCAATACATCATTATATAAATATAATAGATGCTTTTTTAAAGTCTCTTTTTCTACTTCAGTTCTGATTGAATATTATTTTTTTCTTAGTTTCCCTAAAAGAGGGCTTAAGTATATATACGGTCCGTGGTGCAGTTTTTCTTTTTTTCATATTCTTCTATAAATCTTTCCATTACCTGACCAGTCTTAAAAATAATGTCACAAAAAGTCTTTCTATTAATATGGATAAATGCTGTTACCTGATTCCGAGCACCTTAATAACTTCATCTCATACCTTTTAGCTGTCCATTTCTGTATCTTCCTTCTGTTCGATCTGCACTTTAAACAGTCTTTTTTCTTCAAACATACTTCTTTCTCTTCTTTCTTACCATGCATCCCTTCTTTGAACTTTTTTGCATAGGAGTTTTTCTCAGTCTTCATACCCTCAATCTGTTGCACTTCTTTGTTCTGTATGCTGTCCATCCTCTCCCCCCACAACATGTCCTTACCACCTTCCAGCTCACTTTCATAGACCATACCCAATAATATGTCATCCCATAACCCTCCTGACTGGAAGTTTGTAACAATACAACCTTGTGTTGCAACTTCGGATTCAAACAGTTTCCGATGGAACAACACTTCGGTGTCTACCTTCACTGCATCTGCCACATTAAGCCTGCTTTAAAAAGGCTTAACTGCCTTTTCCCCCCATCGCTGACATGCCAGATTCTTCTGTCACACTCTCCTTTACCTCCAACTGCTTCTCCGATAAAAAGAATGTATCTGCTGTTCAAATAGCAGCACCAAAAGGAAAATCACTACCCAAAATTCTATTCTCTCCTCTAACCTCCATTTTTACTTAGATTAGCTCCCTGCTTCTCCAAGCTGCCTTCACACCTAGACCAGAAGCAGGAAGCAAAATGTGCCACACACAAATGCATCCCCCTACAGAAAATCGTAAGGCAAGTTCCCGAATGCCCTAGACAAATTTCCTCTAGCAGTATAAATACCACGTCAGATCTCCCCAAAAAGAGGCCACTGGCCTAGTGGGACTAACCTGGTAAACAAAGAGCAACTAAATATTGCAAAATAAACATGGACCATCTTCCAACCACCATTTTCAGCATACCTTTTTCCATAAATATGTCCATTAAACTTTTTGATGGGAAGCGGTTATTTATTGCTTTTCAAATAAGTGATGTAAACACCTGCACTGTATGAGTAGCAAATTACAAGATAAAAGCATTAAATAAAGGGTTCTATGCTGTTTAAACATGCAAACAATAAGACGAGGATTAAGGGGCGGGAATTTTTTGGAAAGACTGTAATAAACCTTTGATATGTTTTTAAAAATGGGGCTGATTGCTATTAACATTACATTTGACATTTGATTATGTGCTGTTTAATAAAGTTTGGTTTAAAAAAGCTGTTTAATAAATTTGGTTTAAAATGAAAAAACTTTTCAGAATCATTATTATAACAACTAAATAGGTAATCAACATCTACCTGAGCATGGTTAAACAGTCAACTGTAGTTAGATTTAACTCTATACTATTTTATTTTTAATCTGAAGCAATACATGCTGAAGAAAGTACATATAATATAATTAATCTAGGACTTTTGATTGAAAGATCAAAAGCCCGAATCCATTACCACCGAACACACTTTACTGAAAGTGCTTTCATCAAAAAAACACTTTCATTAAAGTATGTTAAAAAAAAAAAACACAAAATCTACTTGAATGCAGGGGGGCAAGTCCCCCTGTACCCCACACACCCCCTGCTTTAATATTCTCACTCCGAGGTCGCACTACAGTGGGGAAAAGGGAATTTTCCCTTACCCCACTGTAGTACAACTGGAACAACAAGCATACTTATACGAAAGTGCTGTTTCGATGAACAGCATTTTCGCACAAGTATGCTCGCCAAATTAGGATTCGGTGAAAGATGCAGTCGAGCATTTGTACGGATCCCAATATAATATATATATTCCCACTCTAGGTAATGCTCAGACTGCCAAAGTACCAAAAGTCAATGAATTTAATAGGCGCCTACTCAGAAAAATCCAGAACAATCACTAGATGAGCATAGTATTCTTTGTTTAGACATCAAAACAATAAAGCAGACTAGCTCCACCTTACTTGGCTGCTTCAGTGTAATCAAAGCCCTTCCTATTCTTCACAATTTATCTAAGCAGAAGTGTCGCAAAGAAAATCACCTGACTTATTTAGAAATATTTTTTTCTTTTTTTTTTCTCCTCCACAACCTTGCATGATGGTTTTAACTACCAGCATCCAATCAACCCATTTGTTCTGAGAGTACAAGAGAAGGGCATTACCAGGTTAGGTGAGAGTCCTGTGACTCATTCATTCCTGTCCAAGAATCCCACTCAGGTCTTCATTCCTTAGCATGAGCCAAGTGACAGGAAGTGGAGCAGCTTGCTAATCATGGAATGTGGCCTGCCCTTTCCCTCTGGGAGCATCTTCTCCCCACCTCGATACCTTCTCTAGGCTCCATCATTGATGTTTCCCAAGGGGAAGCATGCCTCCACATGCTGTTCCCCTTGGCTGCCAGTGCGAGATATACTGTGACAGTATGGACTTAGCAGGCTTGAACTCCACTGGGCAACACCGAGTACTCCCAACAGGTGTTAAGCAAGAGCCACCTCCCTCTCCCTGGATGTCTGACCTGTTAATGGTCATTCACTCCCATCCCCTCCGTCCTGCTCCTACAGGCACCCAGGCTACTATCTGACTTATACCTCTATTCCACAGACCTGGCTCTATTTGGAAATAATTATTGTGTATTAAATACCTTCCTCAATCAAAAACTACTCTAAAAGTACTCTCAGCTCTCCATTTACATATAACAAAATATACATGTAGTATCTACTGATAACCATTTTCAGCATATAGCATTCAATAAACATGTGGAAACCATTATATGAGCAAACATTATTATATGGAACAACTGAATGCATAATTGCTTACTATCTGAACATGGTTAAATAGCCAACTATTAGATTTAATTCTAAACTAATGAATAGTTTTACACCTTGCATTACTATTTCAGCTATCTTAAAAAAAATCATTCAGTCCAGGAGTGAAAGGAGTCCCTCTATCAATAATATAAAACTTTTCTTTTTTATCTAATACTTCATTCAGACTACATTTTTATGCCAAAAACATACTACTTTGATCAACCCTGCAAGAGTTAATTTTGCAGTTGCATGTGTCACTATGTATTTATATAATGCACTTCCCTCATATTTGCATATAATGTCACTTAGATGTACAGCTGCTGCCTATTTCCTTAATATAGGATAGAAAAATACTTAGTCCAAATATCTAAATCTCTGCTGCAACATCAACAGACTGGTTTGGAGGGGCAGATATATCTTGCAGAGGATACTGCTGCTCTGAAACAGAATCCCCATTCATGTAAAACAAACACATACATATCCATGTTTAAGTGCAACTTGAATCTATGGATGGGCAATAGAAGATCTATCCCAGGACTACCTCTGTAATTCTGCTAGACAGAGGCAGCCCTTAAATGCTTTATCCCATGTATGGGTCCCCTCAAATTATATATGGTATGATCCCAGTTATTCTCACTAGGGATTATATGTAATTATTGACCATGATATGGGTAAGGCAATCTAACACCAAATGGGATAGGTTTAGTCAAGC
>NC_056728.1:765230673-765313173 GCF_019279795.1 Protopterus annectens | reverse complement strand
AGTGGATAAACAGTAGACACAACACAAAGATAAGCAGTATGATTTTCAGGCTCACCAGTCACTATGTCACAAGACCCCTTCTTAAGTTGGAACCACTGGCTCTAGCATTGTAAAATGGGATGTAAGCCTGACATAGTTCACCTGAATTTAAGTAACTGCAGCCTGAATTATGTTGGGTTTTAAAACTATAAGATGGGAGGGTCAAAGACCAATTAAGCAATTTTGAGTTGCAATCCTTCTGATGTCAGATGCATTCTAGAGGGGCATAGTCATTAATTAACAAAAATTCCTAACCCAGTAAATATTACATTAAGATGCTGATGGCTCATTTTATGTCAAGTTATTCATTCCTTGTAGCTGAATAACATCTCTCTACACCGCTGAGTTTTCTTCTTACATAACAGATGAAGTGATTATCCTCATCAAAAGTCTGGGATCAGACTGTGCCTATACCTACCTCAGAGTCATCTGATGGCACTAAGAATTGCTTGGAAAAGTCTGGAGCTTCTGGAGCTACTAGAATTGGCTCTGGACACAGCATATCCTTTAGTTGCCAAAAGGCTTGTTCTGCTTCAGCTGTCCACCTAACCTTCAAAAGAGCCTTATTCTTGGTCAGGTAGCAAACAAAGAAATACATTTCTGATAATAGCTAGGCATGCCTAAAAATCCTTGTCACGTATTTACTGGTTAGTATGGGGTAGTTTTGTACTGCTTCACTTTTTCAGCTAGTGGTTTCACTACCCCTTGGCCTGTTATGTTATTCAAATAGTAGGCTTCTCCCATGCCTAACTTGTTCTTGGATGAGTTAGCAGTTATTGCAGATTGATACAGAGAATCTAAAAATGGCTTGAACTTTAGGGAGATGGCTTTGCAGAAAATATTACTGCATCATCCAGATAGCCTGTTGAATACCAGGTATAGGATCTGAGGATCTTTTCCATTACCCTCTTCCTTACCTGCATGGCATTGGGATTCTGGTATCCTGTACATTTACATGTTCAGGTTTACTGTCTCACCAGTCATGCTTCTTGTCTTGTATTATACTAAACTGGTTTTGCCAGGCAGTTTTGAAAATATGTCTTTATACTGGAGTAAAAATTCCTTTACTTCTTGTTTCCGAGACTTTGATAATGTTTCAGCTATTTTGACTTCAGGGCATAGTGTAAAGACCTTAACCTTCTGCAAACCTACCTACTACAGAAGCTTCAGTTTCTCACCAAGTTTGCAGAACATTTATGTAGTATAACTGTACTTGTTTCCCTTGTCCCATTTGTCTCACCCTATAATTTACCTCACTTACCTTTTCTGCAATTTCAAATACTGCTTGCCACTTTGCAAGGAACTTATTTTTTAAGCAATGGGTACCAACACAGGTACTTATCTTCTGGTTTGAATTCTCTGAACCAAGTGCTTTAGTTATATGCTGTTTGTCATTGTAATTATTTAAAATATTGGGACTTTCATGTCAGCTCCCATCATGTGGAAACCAAATGGCCAAAAATGCCAATGCGCATATATTAAGTCCAAGACTTCCATGTCTCAGAATATTTCCTTTTGTCCAAAGAATGGAAATCTTGGAGTTGGTATGTATAATTTCTGAGGGGTAATGGGCTTGCCCACCTTCCCTCTGCAAGGATGGAGGGGAACAAGCCCCCCCCCCCCAGCAAAAATAAAAAATAAAAGAGAAGAATGATTTTCAATATCCACTCTTCTCCTGGATTTTCAGTCTTTCTTTTTCAGAGTTTCATAACTCAGTATTGTGAGTTCCAACATTTGAAAAGGGAGCTGTCTGTTGTGTCTCCTGTGCTCTATCAATATGGCCATTTATAATTTACTTTACAGTTTTTAACCTATCCTGCAGCTGTGTAAAATGGTGCATCACACTTTTCAAGGGAAGTATTACCTCTTGCCTTGTTTCTTCTGTTATAACTTGCAAGCCTTGGGGATATCTACCATGTAGCAGTGTAAATGGTATGAATCCATTTGAGGCTCAGGGTGCTTCCCTTACTTCAAACAGAAGACATAGAAACAGCCAATTCCAATTTCTCCCATCTAGTTCTATAACCTTTCCTAATATATACATTAAGGTCTTATTAAAGTGCTCAGCTAGTCCATCTATCTGAGAATGATTTACTGATGTCATTTGCTGTTTTACTTATGACAAAAATGCATGCATTGCATATTCAGATAGTTTAAATCACCTAGGAACATAGTATTGGATTTAATACTGAGTAATTCTAGTTCAGTTATGGTAAACATTTTGGGCTCCGTGTGTTAAATTTGGAAAATGCCTATCGTGACTCTGCTAGCATGTCAGTCCCCCCTCCCCCCCAGGGGGGGGGGGTGTATTTAAAAAAAAATACAGTCCAATCATGTGTGCTGCTATGTATTATAAAAGTAAAAGAAAAATCATTGACTTACAATACAGAAAATTATATGCTCACTAATAATTGGGCTTAAAATAGCAATTTTGAATTGAACTGAAAAAAATATGGAACAATTTGCATTTAATTTGATTATCAATTAATGACTTTTTTGTTGCTGAGTTTTAATAGATAAGTGCGGGGTCTCATATTTCTTGCATTTTTGCTTATTCCACTTCTTTTGTAGCTCGGGTGTTGGTGAACGCTGGCGTGTCACCCAAAATGTCAAGGCGTGTTACATTTGACATGTGTCATAGGCTCGCCACCACTGTTCTAGTTCCTATAGATAGGCATTGCAGCTTTCTTTTGTCATAGAGATAGTTCTATAACTAGCTAATATATGATACAGGACCTTTCTGATAGCCGGCCTTAGGCATAGGCCAACTAGGCAGTTGCCTAGGGCGCCGCTCGAGTAGGGGCACTTTTTCAGTATTTATTTGGTGTAGATAAACCAGGATGAGAGCACCGGGTGGTGTGGTAGAGGGCGCCGTGGAGCCCTTTTGCCTAGGGCACCAGTTGACCTAAGGCCGCTCCTGGTTCTATGGATATGAAGAAGAGCTCTAGTGCATCATGCTGCTTTACCAGCCATGATATGAGGCCATCTGGATGTAGAATAATGCATTTGCACCTTTTTCTCCCCTCCTTTTCAGTAGCTGGTTTAAACGTGTCGAAAGCATTATAACCCTGCATGGACAGAGTGCTATACACTATTTTAAACCATGTCTCAGTCACAGCACAGACATCATTGTCTTCCAGTGATAAAATAGCAAAACAACAAACAGACTGACACTGTAGAACTTTATTCATACTTGTTGTAGTTTGTCTTTCCGCTTTTTCCCCGGTAAGGGGTTGCCACAGCGGAACTCCTGTCCACTAATGATTGGCAGTAGATTTTTATGAAACACCGAGGTGCCAGCTCGACACCTAACCTTCAATGAAGGCACGCCCATTTACACATGCATGTCTTTTGAGCACTACCCAACCACGGGGAGGACATGCAGACTCCACACAGAAGGCACTCCCAAGCCAAGCCGAGAATCGAATGGGAGAACCTCTTGCTGTGAGGTAACAACGCTACCACCGTACCACTGCGGCATACTGTAGAACTTTATTCATACTAAACTGTATTTATTATTGCCAGCCAAATACTGCTTTCAAGGTTATATAATTTCAGCATAACATGGATGATTTCAAGTCTTGCTCTTCCTTTCAATGTCTCTGTAACAAAGAGAAAATGTCCAAAAATAATACAAACAGTTCTTGGTTTATATAGTCTTTTAGTTCTACTCTCTAGACACTTTTAGTATGTCTGTGGCTGATGTTTTTTCCCCACCACTTTTTGTTTTCTTGTCTCTTGTTTGTTTTTTTTTTTCCTTTTTCCTTTTTCACAGGTCACCTTCTCCTCATTTCTGTCAATCATTACTCAGTAACTCAAAAGTGCTTATTATGCTTCTTTATCATTTCTCACAGGGTATCATCCATTACTAACTTTTAAGCCCATAGCCACATGTTGCTAACTAAACATGTATTTTTACTTTGTGCTGCTGAGCTGGATGCTAAGCAAATAGTTTTACTTTATTTACTGCATATTTTGAATATGATCATATTGCTGAGCTGGACATGTTTGTCCTGTAGCTGCCTAGTACATTAGATTCTGCATGCAGCACTTTTAAAACTTTACTCTTTCATGCAATGTTTAATACATTTAAGCCTGGGGAAAATATTTATTTTATATAATATCTATCACCTCCCCCTTTTATTTTAAAATTAACAAAAATGTTTACAACAAAAGCATGTCTTCTTTGTTAATATTATTTGCATCACTAGTCATGTTTATGATTGAAACTTAACAGTTTTGTTAACATACACTTTTATGCACATACATATAATCATTATCAGACATATAATTACAGTGATAGAAATAATGGCAGTGATGATGGTGCCTCACCATCCACAAAACAACCCACTTAGCCAGTCACTCCAGTCACTATTCCAGGTCTTTCTGGATTTTTCTGACAATTCAGCTATTTTCTCTAAATGCAATTGGATTGATTCTTATTTATCTGGAATATATGTACAGCATTCCCCGTCTATTGGGCCAGACATACCCCCCTGGGAAGCAAGTAAGAAATCAAGTACCATCCTGTTTTGGAGGACCATAGTCCTCATTGCCGTCATTTCCACTATAATGTCTGAAATATCTCCATATGTAGCATTTGCCAATACTTCAAGCAATTTGCTTAATTTTCTTAACTCCCATATGGCCTTTGGTGCCCCATACCATGGAAAAATGTCTGCTCTGGATATTATGTAATCTCATAATTGCATGTGTTTTAAACCTTTGCTTGCTGCTGTGTTAATATCATGGTGGTATATCCATGATTGAGTTAAATTTCCTATTGCATTTTCTGCCTCCAGTTTCTTTCTATCATTTCTAATCCTGCTATGTGGTAAATTTTCTGTAATTCTCATTAATGCCACTACATACCCCAAGTTGCATGAGCCTGCCTACTCATTTGGGAACCATTTGTATGTGTTATTTCCACATATGTAATATTCTCCATTACATAGTGTCTCCATTGGCTTTGTTTCATTTTTTATCAGCTGAAAAATGCCATTTACCTAAGTCACGAACAAGTTTTTCAATCGCTTGATACTTTACTTTTCGTAAGTACTTTTGCTCCATACTAGAATCCTACATACCCAAACTCTGGGAAGTATCTCACATCATTCCTCTCCATAAAGGAGGTAATTCTTACGAATTCTCCAACTACCGACCTATTGCCATCCTTTGCCCCTTATCCAAAATTCTTGAGAAATGCATCCACTTGCAAGTGATGACATTTCTTAACACACACAATCTACTATCTAACACACAACATGGTTTCCGTCCACATCGCAGCACTACCACAGCCCTTCTATACTTCACTAATTATATAAACCTTCACAGGAATGATAACAAATATGTATCAGCCATTTTTCTAGACCTCTCAAAAGCATTTGATATGGTCTCCCACTCCATTCTACTAGACTCACTAACATCATTATCCTTCACCTCCTCTACTATAGCCTGGTTCAGAAACTACTTGTCTGACAGGCAACAATCAGTCCAGTGGAAAGGAACTCTGTCTACACAACTTCCAGCCACCATAGGTGTCCCACAGGGCTCTATACTGGGCCCGCTATTGTTCTCTATTTTCACAAATAATCTCAATAGCTCTACAAAACATGCCACACTCATACAATATGCGGATGATTCAACCCTGATCTGCTCTGCCTCATCTCCCACCACCCTACATACACTCACTCAAGATATCTTTAACTCAGTAGAAAAATGGATATCAGGTATCCAACTAATTCTAAATCCCAAAAAGACAAAACTGCTACTATTTACCCCTAATAGATCAAAATAAAACCTCTCCTTTACCATAACATCTAAGGACGGCACCACCATCTCCCCTTCTAACCACACCAAACTTCTGGGCATTGAAATAGATAATAATCTCCACTTTGATGTTCACATCTCACATACCATAAAACTAGTACACAAAAAACTAGGCTCCCTATACAGGCATAAGTCCTTTCTCTCACAAAAAGCAAGAGCCACTCTTGCACAAAGCCACCTCCTCTCAACTCTATTATACGCAGCACCAATCTTTACCCAAATCAGACAATGTGACTTAGACGAACTAGAATCATGCTGCAATAAAATAGCCAAGTTTGCTACTAACTCAGCCTATAGAACCCATCACTGTGCTGCACTAAAAGAACGAAAATGGCTTGAGCTACCACAGCTACTTAACTATCACCAGCTGGGCACAGCCTACAATATTCTCAAATATCCTGAAAAAAAACCTTCATTATCCAACCTACTTACTGTCTATACTGCAAACCAGTACCTAAGATCGAGTGAAAAATCTGTCCTCTCCATCACCAAGGCTAACAATAATGCAGAGAAAGTGCTCTACTCCCACACCATTGCCATAAATTGGAACTCTCTTCCCCTATCCGTGTCCACTGCCTCCTCCACATCCATATTCAAAAACTCTATCAAATTGCACCTTCTTAGTACCTGGTTATGCCCTTGTATCACATAACCCTACCCATACTACTATTAACTCCCCAAACTCCTCTCTGATCACATGCTGGATCTCTGATCCCCTGTAGGCTTGGTCATCTGAAAGGGTACTTTTAACTATAGAATCTTACTTGATACATTTTCTTCTCTTACCAATGCATAACTGACATTGTCTTTTTACCCATGTTCTATATCTTCTTTTACCTGGAGTGTTTTATTAATTTCTTGTTATATTACTATGCTCAGCATATATGATAAAACCTGTTTGTGTATTATGCTGGATGTACCGTAACTGACATTGTCTTTTACCTATGTTCTATATCTTCTTTTACCTGGTGTGTTTTACTAATTTCTTGTTATATTACTATGCTCAGCATACATAATGTAACCTGTTTTGTGTATTATGCTGGATGTACTGTATTTGTATAACTTGATGCTGGAGCTTTTCTCCCCGGACCTCCGCTAAAAATGGACCTGGTCCAGTTGGAATTTCCCGGTTAACAAATGTAAAATAAAATAAATAAATAAATGAATAATGTAGTCCAGTGTACTATTCTCAAAATGGCAGTTACTGACCAATAATATTCCTGCTTTGTTAGTTCATTTGCAAGAGTATAGTTTCCTGTTTTAATAGCATCATCTATTTGTTGCTTGTTAACTGTGTTTGCTGTCATACTCCAGTTAAGACACCTTTTTGAAAAAGTGACATTACAGTCACTGTTTCCTGCAAATATTCATCCCATTTTTTTGTATACATAAACTACCCTTTACTATTTTCCTAACCTGTAACTTTGAGAGTTCTGTGGTACTACTTTGTTTACATGATCTATTACAATTTAAAATTTCTATTGTTTCTTTTAATGTCATGGTCACCACCCTGAATACATCTCTCTCCCATACAGTGGGTACTGGTGTATACAACAAACATTTTGTTACTTTATTTATCTCTGCATATGCACCTGCATCATTGTAAATGTATTAAAGTCAGGTGTCCATTCCCTCTCTTGCTGTAAATTTCTTTTTTGTTTGTTTTTTTTTTTTCATTTTATAGTCTTCTACTTTTTATTTTGTTTTTTTTTCATTTTATAATCTTCTACAGTCAGTTGTATTAAAAATGCTATACAGAATATATACAGGATGAAAAATATTGCAAATGCAATTAAAATCTATTTTGCCTTTAACTTATTCTACCCTCTTCTGTTTCATTCTGGATCCATGTCTAATCCTTGTTCTGGATTCGTGCCCCTGTCTGATTCTTGTGATCTTTCAAAACAATAAGTCATTATTTGTAAAACACAGTTACTCATTTGTCTTCTGACTTCTTATTACTTTACGTTGATCTCTGTGTAGGAGAATTTTTTTCAGGCTTTGTTGTATTGCTCACTTTTAGGACTAAATGTCCTATTTTTTTCCTTTACTTCAAAAGGTCCTTGCCAGTTACTGTCCCATAGACCAGTTTTACTGACATTTTTTACCATGACTTTACTTCTAGTTTGAATGTTTTCTTCTCTGGCAGTATTGGAACCTTTTTTCATAAATGGAAAGCTTGTTCTCTGGCCCTGCCTTGGCGTATTTCTTGCAGGTTTTTTAGCCATTGCTGATGCTTTGCTGCCTCCAACAGTGGTCTCTCGCTCGAGACCTTCAGATCAAAAGAAAACTGTAGGGGCATCTTTCTGGCTGTCATCACCTCAAATGGGGATATACCCATCTTGCTGTTGGGTGTTGATCTGATCCCCATCAAAATATTAGGTAAATGTTTTACCCAATCATTTCCTTTTTCAATATACATCTTTTTTTAATCTGTCCTTTAAAGTTCTATTCTTTCTTTCCACTGTCCCATGTAATTGTGGATGGTATGCTACATGGAATCTTTGTTGAATCCCCAACATGTCACATAATTATTTTATTATTTTACTGACAAACTGTGGTCCATTATCTAATTCTATTACCCTGGGCGAACCCCAGTGATAGAATATGTTCTTCCATAGTGCTTCTGCTGTCATGTTGGCTGTCATTCCTTTGGTTGGAATTGCCTTCACCCATTTTGAAAATACATCTACCACTACCAACAAATAGCAGTATCTACCCTTTGCCAGAGGTAGAGGTCTTGCATAGTCAACTGGTATCTTATACCATGGTCCATCTACTGCAGCTACTCTGTGCAACTGTGGCTTTTTACATTTTGCATTTGTCTGAAACCATATCAGACATTCATCCTGCACTACTTTACACAATTTTTTCAAATTTAGGTTCCAGTACTTTTCTTTTACTACCAGCCATAATTTTTACATTCCTATTTGTTCCAGTATTTGGTGATTAAACTTCATTAATTGTTTTGCTAGTTGATATGGAATGTACAGTAGTCATAGTCCTTTTTGTGTACAGAAAATGTAGAAATGCTTGTCAAACCTATTACTTTCTAATTCACATTGTTCTAGCTCTTCTGGTATTCTCCCTCCTCCAGGGACCATACTTCGGAGAACTGGAGTTCCTCTTCAGTTTTTTTCAGGGTATAAAGGCTCTCCCTTTTCTGCTACCACTTTTGCTTTGGCATCAGCCAAAGTATTTCCTCTCCTGTCTTCATTATTTGTCCTCTGATGAGCTCTCAGTTTTAAAATACTGAACTGTCCTTGCAACTGATACTTTTATATCAGTTTCCATATGTCCTGCAAAACAGGAGCATGTTTTGGAGGTCTCCCTGCTCTATCAACGAATCCTTTCCTTGCCCATGTTGCCATATGTAGTCTCAATGAGTTCACTATATAGGCACTGTCACTGTAAATGTTCACTGGGTTAAATCACTGCAGAAAAAGAAGTTACGTCTTACCATAACATTCCATCTGTATTGTTGATCCTTGTTCAGTCATTACACATGGGGGTATCGGTTCCGAGCTCGGAAGCAAGCCGGCCATTTTCCAAGCTTGCATCAGCTTCAAACTCTCGAGCTAAACTCTTACCCACAATCCCCCTCTCCCTGTTACCTCAGATTGAGTTTGCAAGTTAAAGAAGGTAGAGGCTACCTCTGGTCAAATGACCTAAGAGAATGGGATGGTGAGATCCACTAGATGCTACAGGAGGGGGAAGGAGGGAGGGTCATAATGACTGAACGAGGATCAACAAATACAGATGGAATGTTATGGTAAGACATAACTTCTTTATCTGATATTGTTAATCCTCGCTCATTCCTTACACATGGGACAGAGTCCCCAGCTACCTCTGTTCCTGGTAGGCTCTCATGGAAGGACATTCTTGAGCACCATAGAAACGAAAGATGCTCTTCCCCTGCAGGCCAAATCCAATTTGTAATGATTGATGAAGGTATGAGGACTAGCCCACGTTGCAGCTGCACAAATGTCATGTAAAGAAGCTCTGGCATGGAAGGCAGTAGAAGTTGCCACCAGCCTTGTTGAATGAGCTTTCATGGTAGTAGGCAATGAGATATTACGTTGTGTGTAAATAAAGGTCACACAATCCTTCAACCATCTAGCTAATGTGACCTTAGCAACAGCAGATCCTAATCTAGGTCCAGAAAAGGCCAAAAATAACTGGTCAGATTTATGAAAGGGTTTAGTCCTGTTTGTAAAAACGGATTTGCCTGTGTATATCTAGGGTATGTAGGCAATACTCTCCTCTGTTTAAATGATTGGGAAAGAAAACTGGCAATTCAATGGCTTGATTAATGGACATTTCAGAGATCACTTTATCAAAAATGATGGATTAGTTCTCAGAGACACTCTATCTCTATGAAAAATCAAGTATGGACTCTTGGTACATAAAGCTTGAAGTTCAGAAATACGTCTGGTAGAAGTAATAGCGACCAAAAACAAGGTTTTCCATGACAAATACTTGAGGTCGCAAGAAGAGGCTGGTTCAAAAGGTGCCATTGTCAGAGCTTGTAGAACTAATGATAAATCCCATGGTTGAATGGGCTCTCTAAAAGGTGGCTTCAGATGATTCACACCTTTTATGAAGGTCTTGCACAATTTATGGGACATAAGAGAGGAATCTTGGACACCCTCATGAAAATTAGAAATTGCAGCCAAATGAACTCTAATGGTAGTGGTCGATAGACCTGATTGAAACAGGTCGGCCAGATAGTCTAGTATTATCGACACTGGTGCTGAAAAGGGGTCTACTTGTTTATCTTTCAGCCAACAGGTAAATCTTTTCCACTTGCTCAGATAAGTAATTCTAGTGGAAGACTTATGAGAAGCAATGAGAACATCACGTACAGGTAAAGAAAGATCATTCTGCCTGGCAATCAAGGGAATTGAAGTAGCCAAGCCATTAGCTTCAGGCTGTTCAGGTTGGGATGAATCAGGTTCTGTGGGTGTCAGATCAACTCTGGGTTGGATGGAGAATCCATGGTTGATCTAGTAGGTGAGACCAAAGGAAGGGGAACCAAATCTGTCGAGGCCAATATGGTGCTATGGGGATCACCTTGCTCTTCAACCGCTGGGCTTTCTTCAGAAACTGGGGAATGAGGAGAAAGGGTGGAAATGCATAAAGAAGACCCAAGGGCCAATTGTGGACTAGAGCATCCCTGGGTGACTGTCCCAGAGGGGGAATCAGGGCGAAGTAGTTGCTGCATTTGTAGTTGGTCGGGGATGCAAAGAGGTTGCAGCAAGGACGGTCCCAGTGGTGGAAGATCTCCATCACTATCAAGGGATTCAGGGACCACTCGTGAGGTTGAAGAAAGCACCTGCTGAGTCTGTCTGCTATCACGTTGGAACTCCCGGGAATGTGCGTTGCTAGAAGAAAATGGTTGGTAGCCATCGCCCATTGTCATAACCTCATGGCCTCTTGACAAAGGGGGTAAGATTTGTGTCCACCTTGCTTGTTGATGTACCAGACCACCGCCATGTTGTCTGATTGAATTGCAGTTGTCCCAGATGGCAGCAGGGGATGGAATGCTTGCAACGCCAGAAGCACCGCCCTCAGCTCTAGAACATTTATATGCAGATGGGCCTCCAGTTGGGACCAAATGCCTTGGACTGTCTGTCCCTGACATAGCCCCCCCCCACCCCATCAGGGAGGCATCTGTGGTCACTGTGGCCTTTGGTTGCTGGGGGGAGAAAAGGGTGAGACAGTTGTGAAAGATTGTGTATCATCCACCAATTTAAATCCTGTTTGCACCTGTGGGTTACTCGAATCATGGCTGAAAGACGATGCTGAAAAGGATACAATTGGGTGAGCAGTAGCCATTGTAGAAGCCTCATGTGAAATCTGGCCAGGGGATCAATGGTGATGGAGGCTGCCATGGAACCCAACAGCTGTAGAACTGAGTGAGCCGTGGATTTTTCCTTTGAAAGGATTGGAATTAGTTGTTGCTTTATCCTTAGAATTCTGTGCTCTGGAATAGCAGCTCTGCAGTTTTTTTGTGTCCAAGATAAGCCCTATGAATTTTGTCGACTGAGATAGGGTGAGATTGGATTTCTGCCAGTTTATGGTTACGCCTAGCCTTTGAGCAGTGAGGAGAGAGTATGCCAGGGCTTTTTCCAGTAGATGTCTGGTGGGGGCGGAAATGAGCCAGTTGTCTAGGTATGGAAACACCTGGAATCCTTGAAGTCACAAGTGAGCTGTGACAACTGCCATTCTCTTTGTGAACACTCTGGGGGCTGTAGAGAGTCCAAAGGGCAGTACTCTGAACTGATAGTGACTGGCTCCTGCACGGAAGTGCAGAAATCTTCTTGATGGCCTGTCCACCTTTATGTGGTAGTACACATCTTGAAGATCTATAGAGCACATCCAATCATCTTTTTCCAAAAGTGGGAGGATAGACTGTATTGTGACCATCCGGAATTTTTGTACTCTCACAAACTTGCTCAATACACTGAGATCCAAAATTGGTCTCCAGTCCCTGGTTTTCTTTGGCACCAAAAATAGTCTCGAGTAGAATCCTGATCCTATCTGGTTTGGAGGGACTATTTGGATGACTCTCTTCCTTAGCAGCTTTTCTATCTCTAGTGCTGCTTCTTCCATTTGACTGGGTGGAATGTCGGGAAGATTTTTTGAAGGGACGGGACAAAGATTGAAGGGGATATGATAACCTTTGGTTATGATCCTCTGTACCCAAGAATTGGTGGTGATGGTTAGCCAGGCAAAAGGGTACATGGAGAAACGTCCCCCAACCACCGCCAGAGGAAAGGAGTTGGGCCACTCTTCAGGAGCACTGGTAGGATTGACCATTGAAAGAATCCCTGGAACCCTGGTTACATGGTCCCCCTCTGCCCCAAAAGGAGCATCTTCCCTGTGAGTTTCCCCCTCTGCCTCCGGGAGAGAACTCAGCCTGTGTGTCATGGAAAGGACCCTGAGATTTCTTGAACCATATCTTCCCACTCTTTTGGTTTAGGGAGAAAGTACGTTGAGGGGAAGAATAACAGACACCTATGGTAGAAAGGGCCTTACTGTCCTGTTCACATCTGGCCAGTGTGCTTTTAACTTTGGGCCCAAACAAGGAGGAGGGCTCAATAGGGGCATTAAGAAAAGAAGACTTAAAGGGTTCCGCGAAGTTGCACAAGTGCAACCAGGTGTGTCGTCTCAAGACCGCAGCTGAACCCGCTGCTCAAGCTGCTCCTTCTGATGCGTGAGATATCAGTCGCATAGAGGAGTTAGATATAGATTCAATGGTGGCCAGCTGAGAGGCCACTTTGTCACGGACCTCATCAGACATGGCACCAGCCAAGGTTTCAAAGAGCTCAGAAACCAGATCCCTTTGAAGCCTGGTGAAATGTGCCATATAATTCAGGGACCTGATTGCAAAGGTCGCTGAAGCAAAGGTGTGCTTCCCTATCCTGTCCAAGGCCCGGGACTCTTTGTTAGGTGGATGGACAGTCTGGCTTTCTCCTTCTGCCAGATGCTTTTATGTTGCAGCCGCCACCACCAAAGCATCCACAGGAAGACCTTTGGACCAATGGGGATCTGAAGCAGGAGGGGACAATATCTTATCTGGCCTCCAGGGAATAGCTTCGACGGTATCAGGAGCCTTCCAAGCACACTGCACGATGAGCCAGACAAGTTAATCGGCAGGTGGAGTAACCCAGGAGGTAGGGGGCTGGGCGCAAAAGGCCTGCAGGAACACAGATTCCTCAGAAGTTGGATTAGTGGACTGCCAGTCACCTCTCTGTTTCAGTATTTCAAGGATATCGTCAAAGGATACCTCAGAGGGTGACCGAGGGGATCCTTCCCCCTCACTGAAATCTGTGTCTTCAGTGAGGGACTCCTCTGTGGAGTCTATGTGCTTCCTCTTGCATGAACTTTTCCGGTGGACCTCCTCAGTGGGAGAAGTTGGAGAAGACAGCAGAAAAGGGGATTCCTGAGGGAATATGTCCTGCGGGTTTTGCACCCAGAATCCACTAGATGCGACTTGTGGAACCAGTGTACCAGAGGAGGGCAAAGGTATAGATAGTCCAGTATCACCAGCAGCAGCGAAAGCCTTCTCCATCAGTTGGAAGGCTGGTCCACCCAAAGAGGAGTGTATGTCTAAGGCAGGGGTCACCCCTCCCCTATGTGGCTCAGCCTGCTGACCCAGAGTTCCTGGATGGCTGTGGAGCAGCAAGCTTATGCGTGTCACTGCTGACATCCTGAGTCGTATCAAAACTTTCCTGCCACGAAGGCAACTGCGGTTCCTTAATGAGATCCATAAAGGGAACTGCAGAAGGGGAAGACTGTGCTATATCCATGGACTTCAAAGGCAATGAAGGAGGAGAATAAGAAGGGGTCTTTGGAGATGGGTGATCACCTCCCAAGGAAGGATAGTTCCTGAGGGGTGGGATACCTCTGGCCAAGAGTACATGGTCCACAAGATGCAACACATCATGTTTGGAAAGGCTTCTAGTGGACCTCACAGAGACTGAGGGAGAAACAGGCCTGCCCACAGAAGAGGCAGACTCAGTGCCCATCTCATCTGACCACACCGAGGACAACTGTGCCGAGAAAGACTGGATTACTGTTGTCTGCACCAAAGAAGTCATCGGTGCCGAGGTCATTGTCTGCACCGATACAGGGATCGGTGCTGAAGTAGTTGTCGGTGCTGAAGTGGGAGTCGGTGCCAAAGTTGGAACCAACAAAACTGGAGTCAGCAATAAAGGCCTCGGTTCTGAGGAAGATCTCGGAGCCGATGTGGTCAAGTTCTGCACCAACTGAACGGTCGGTGCCGATACAGTGGTAATGGTCTGAACCGAGGAGCCCCTCGGTGCCGATATATAGAAGGCTGTAGGAGAGGACGGAATCGAAATCACTAATGGATCTGAAGGCCTCGATGCTGAAGGTCTAGGCACCGAAAGCACTGGGGCTGACTGAGAGAGCTCCAGAGCTGAAACTTTAGCCTTTATAGGTTTTGGTTGATGAGAGTCCCCAGCCGGGGACGAAGGCAAGTATTTAGCCTTAGTAGAAACATCCATTTTCTTATGGGCTCTAGGAGAGGTCGAGACCTCCGACCCAGAAATAGCCTCTGAAAAAGGAGATTTTAGAAGTCCCTTCAGTATCAACTTGTTTTTCCTTTCCAACAAAGTTCTATTAGAAAAGTTCTCACAAATAGTACAGGGTGGTTCAACAGAAAAATGGGAAGCTCCCAAACAATAAGCACACAAAGAGTGTGCATCAGAAGTAGGCAGTCTGTGTCCACAATCAGAACACTGCTTAAACCCTGGACTACCTTTTTATCTGTCATGACAGCAAATTAATTAATAGAAAAGTACCAACAATGGTACAAGAGAGTACCCGAAGGTATGAGAGAGAAAAGGGAAAAAGATTACCAACGATGGTAAAGAGAGAATACCTTGCAGTAAAAGTAGTAAGGAAAAAACAGAAAAACCTGAGGAAATTATGAACGCTAGATGCGATAGGGTAAGAAACAATAAAATATTAACTTTTCTGACAGAAAAGTAATTTGTAAAGCAATTAAACAACAATTGACTGTACTTAGCTCAAGAGAAGTAGCTTGACACGACCGGATGGCAACACGGCAAACGAAATCTGAGGTAACAGGGAGAGGGGAATTGTGGGTAAGAGTTTAGCTTGAGAGTTTGAAGCCGACACGAGCTTGGAAAATGGCCGGCTCGGTTCCAAGCTCGGAATCGATACCCCATGCGTAAGGAATGAACGAGGATTAACAATATCAGGTCATATTTTACAGCTTCTAATTCTGCCTGTTGAGCTGACATGTATCCTGGTAATTTTACCAGAATTGGCTTATTGCCCTTTTTCATTAACTACTGGGAATCCAACATAGTTTTTCCATCCTTGCAAAATTGAGCACCAGCCACATAAACAGTCAGACTGTGGTGGTCAAGATCTGCTTTTAATGGTGACATCGTTTTTTTCCAGATCTGCCATGCAGTCATGTGGTTTTCCTTCATATCCAGTAAAACTGGATAGATAATACTTGTCTCCCTTTTCTACATGTACATTTCTTGTACTAAATGTAGTCAGCCTTTTTGAAAAGATGGCCTGACTAACTTCTTCCATAATTTTGTTCATCTCACTATTACCCAACAGTGTTTTTATAGTCTGATGTGGGGTTTGTACTATTACCCCTGAGAACATAGTCAAATACTCTGTTTGGTTCCACAATATATGGCCAAAAGTTGTTGAATGCAGGGATGATATCCTTTTTCTACTGGAGCCATTTTCCAGCTGCAAAAGGTAATGGGTCGTAACTTTCTGTCCATTCCTGGAGAGATTCCTTGTGACCAAGATTGTAAAAGAACAACTGAAAGTGTTTCTTTGCCTGCTGCTGCTTGTATAATAAAATGGCAATTTATTAGTTGGAGCTATTAACTCCTTTGCCTGTGTCAATTTATGTTTCAAAAGTTTTACCACTTCTTCCTCTATGTTGCTACATTTTAGAGTCATTTCATCATTTTGTTCTCACAGCATTTTATAGAGGGGATCTATTCCCTGTTGTAGATCATGATTCCCATGAATTTGTGTAAATCTGGAATTGTCAAAGGATTCCATGCACCCTTTCCTTACAGGGAATCCTCTCTGTTGATGTGATGACCGTGCCTAGGAATTTAACTTCTTTTGACAGAAAATTGCATTTTGTCTTTATTTACTTTAAACCCTGCTTCCTGAAGTTCTTTTAGAACCCTTTCTAGTAGCTTTAGATGCTGCTCAACTGTTTCTGACTGTATTAATATATCTTCTATGTAATGTATTACCTTGTCATTTTTACTGATGTATTGCAAGATGGTCCCTACTATCTGATGAAAAATAACAGGACTGTTTTGAAAACCCTGAGGCAATCTAGTCATTACATACTCTTGGTTTTCAAAGATAAAGGTGAACCGTGGCCAACCTCTCTTCTGGAATGGCACTGCAAAAAATCTATTTGCCAAATCTATCACTGTCAACCATTGATTTTCTGGTTTTATTCAAGCTGCTAATTCCATGACCCCTGGAATCAGGTGTGCTTTTGGTCTTACGTACCGATTCACTTTTCTAAGGTCTATTACCAATCAGTAACTTCCATCTTTCTTTTTAACTGGCCAGATTAGGAAGTTGGTAGGACTGTGTCCTTTTGGTATTATCCCCACCTGTTCAGATTCAAGAATGCACTTTTTCATGTCTGCTGCCACTTCAGCTGGAATAGGATATTGTTTCTGAAAAGGAGGGATAAAATCCCTCGAACTACCGACAGTAACAGGAAGTTCTAATTTACCACAGTTAGTTTTTGATTTTGCTGCCTTCTGTGTGGAGTCTGCATGTCTTCCCCGTGGTCAAGTGACATATAAAGACATGCAGGTAGGTGCGTACATGAATGGGTGTGCCTTCCTTCAAGGTTGGGCATCAGGCTGGCAACTCGTCACCATAAAAATCCACTGCCAATCATTAGCAGAATGGAGTTCCACTGTGGCAACCCCTAACCAGGAAAAGCCGAAAGACATTACATTACTAGTTTTTGATTTTGCCCATAATGTTTAAAACTCTTGTTCTATTGTCTCCCATATGTCCTTTTCTTCATATGTCAGGGCCACCTCCCTGTATCTTTTGCTTTCTATCAAGTTAACCTGCACAGTTATCTACCTAATGTCATTACCTCCTTCAGTGTCATCTTTTGTTTTCCATAGAATACAATTGGAGAAGTCTATTACTATTCCCAGTTTATTCAGTATGTCCATTTTAATAATGGTAGCCCTGCAACTGGAATGCATCAAGAATATTCCTGTCACAGGATCTCCATCCTGTTTAAACCTGATTTCCACAGGTTCACTGCTGTTAAATCCTGATATTAAGGTTTTCTTTTTGGCTCCATCCTTAACCATCTGTTTGTAACAGAGACAGACGCTCCTTTGTCTGTCAAGATATATTTCCATTGCATCCCCTCCACCTAAACATCGGTCAATGGGCAACCATCATTTCCCTGCTTGAGAAATGCCATGTAAACTATTTGGGCAGGGGGTACACGCCCCTATTGTGAATCTTCATTTTTTTCCTGTATTTCTTGGGATTTCCCTAAGGACACAAACCTTTTGTTCCTGATCATAGGAATTACTGTCCTCATCTGCTGCATATACTAACTGTGTTATTTCTTCTGAAATAGCCTGCTGTCTTGCATGGTCTGGATTATAGGGTGTATTCTCCCTATATTCCACTGGATGTACATTTCCCTAATTGTCATATTGTTTTTTTTTTATAATTTCCCCTTTCTTTGTTAAAAAAAATGTTTGATTTTCTACACCGTCTTCCAGGAGCATTTGTTTACATTGTTCTTATTCCTGCCCTGTACCTTTATTCTCTTTTTTTCTTGTTCTGGTTCTTGTACATAAACTCCCTTTTCAACTTGCTTATTCTTCCACTTTTTATAATGTGGACATTCCTGTTTGACATGGCCTATCTTTCTACAGAAAAAACACATAACCTTTTTCTCTGGGATTCCTGGAGCCAGAAGTGCCAAAGCAGCATATGGCCCTTCTGTCCTGTTTCCCCATCTCTCTCTTACTCGTCCTACTGCACCTACAATTTCAAATCCATCTTCATCTGATCCTAATGAGAAGATATTATGTTTAAAAATGTCTCCATCCTCACTCATTACCCTTCCCCTCATTAACTTGTGAACACACTGTTCCAGTGTGTCAGTTGTTTCTTCATTAATGCACTCAATGTCCCCTGGAACTCCTTTTACCTGTTCCAAATAGGCATGTATAAGGCACTTTTAGGTGCATTTATCTTGCATTTCTTTGTCTTCAATATTGTATATTATCTGAAATACTAACTTAAAATGCTCTGCCTGCTCCAACATTTTGTCAGAAACTGGAATATTAAAATACTCTAATAATTTATTAGTTAATGTTTGACCCTGTGAATATGCAAAGAGCACTGCCACCATCCTGTTTAACTTAGAATCCAAAATACAGTCATGTTTTACTATGAAAGACTTGCAGCATTTTTAAATGAAAGCCAAAAAAATACCTTTTTAAAGAATCATTCCAAGCATTACCTGTTTGATTTTCTAACCCGTCTAACACTCTGGCTTTTTCTTGCTCCAATTGGACTCTGAGATCGTTAATCTCGGAGTCTGTATCTAACTGACTGGCAGGAACTGATTTTAAAGCTGCATCTGCATTCTGCAGAATGTAATCAACTTCCTGATGAAATTGTTTTAACATACCATCATGTCTGACCAAAGCATCTTTTGCTTTTTTTTTGTCACCGTATTCAGACTGTCTGTATGTTCTGTGTCAGATAGTTCTTTATTACTAGTGATATCATTCCACTGTAAACAGTAAGTTTTAAATATTTCAACTGTTTCATCAAACTGCAATGATCTATTCTTTTCAATAAAAGTTTTGAAATTATTGTAATGTCCCCTGTCTGGATGAGTAATCATGGAGCCTGAATCCTCACCACTGACACTGGAGAAGGATGTTCAGTTGGAACAAAATGGATACACACAGTTTTTCCAGATGCAGTTCTCTGCAGTAATAAAGTTTCCCTTAACAGCACACATGGAACAAATTCAGTCCGAGGTCTTGATTTCTCTCCCTGTCTCAGTCCAGATCCCCAATAAGACTCCCCACTGGCACAGCTATAGAGTCGAGCCTTCAGCCAAGTGCCCAAGCCAAGTCCTCCAGCATCCTCTCTGTGAAATGAGTGCTGTGTGTCCCTGCTCCAAGCAGCTCATACACACACACACACACACACACACACACACACACACACACACACACACACACACTCCTTGAGATTTGATTTTCAGACACACACACACACACACACACACACACACACACACACACACACCTGGCAAAGGCTAGCTATACCCTCTTCTGTCCAGACTATAAAGTAGTTGCTGCCACCAGACACTCCAAAGCCAGCTAGTCTAAGGCCCTTATAAGGGTACTTAATTACACTGAGTGAAATCAATACTAATACAAATGGTAGTGTTTTGACCAATGCAGTAAGGATTTCAGGAGTGGCCACAGTTTCACCAAATAGATATGACTACTCTCAAAGGTTAAAATATTCTCTAGAGGATCTGTCTCAATGCAAAGCTCAAATATATTTAATAATAAATAATAAAATAACATGAAAACACTAAATGTCTATTTACAATAAACACCAGAGTTTCAATCAAAGGAAATATTAAAATAACACAGATGAATAGATTCAAACAGATACAGAAAAATAGTACTTAACTAATCTCACTATATTTTCCTAATGGTTCTTAAGAATTACTATTCCCTGGTCGCTTACTAGAGTAAGGCAAGATGAAGTAGGTGAGGGATCCTTCTATGTCAGGTTTCAAAAACAGAGTCCTTTGAGATTTCAGTCTTTTATCTGGTATTAAAACATCATTTTTGTCCTAGATTACAGAATGATATCACATACATCTGATCATCTGACTTCTGGTTTCCATGCTACCCCCATTGCTAGAAAGTGAACTAGAATTTAGCACATATGTGTTACCATATACACAGATAGAGCTTTGCTGAGATGTGTTATAGTATCTGGAACCTATAAAACCAAAAAACACTTCCACTCTTCCTACAGGAGTTAATAAACCATTCTCTGGCACAGACATTTAGTCTCAGTCTGCAATCAGAAGTGTAAGATGCAATCTTTATGGCCTAAACCAGGTAATTTAATTTCAGGATATTTTTCTAAAATTGAGCTGGGGCTGAGCTTAACCTCTTCTCTTCCAGCATCCTCTGTTAAAACATATACATTTAATCAGTTACAATGCAGTCAGGACCCACTGTTGGTATGTTTTTTAACACAAGCAGTTTTACAAATACATTTTCTCAACACAAGTATCTGTACAAATCAGTTTGATATACAAATGACATATAATTATTTACAAAATTCCAGCTAGCTGTGTCGCTATATGTTACACACCCACTGCCCTACTTCTCCTGGCATAATTGGCAATACCTCACATCATCACATCTATTATAAAAGGTGGGGACACATTACGTAATGCCCACTAGATGTTTGTATCTCACAAACTTCTAACCTGTCTTATGTAAATTTTGCTGTTATTTTTGTAAAACAGTTTTGTGACATGTAATACAGAAGTATAGATATTTGCCATCACAATTTATACATTTGACCATAACACTGAATCCATTTGTACAGATAAACTTTATCACTTTTATTAGTACCAAATAAAGCTTTGTTACTTTTAACATCACTACTTCCTTGTTCATACCATTGCCTTAAGAGTCCTTTGTCTGCTGTTTGATTTAAATCTATAGCAATTGTCTGTGGGCATTTAACACTTATGCCCCTGACAGCATCCATGATAAGATCAAAGGAAGCTTACCAACCAAAAGATCAAAGACAGGTGATCAAGCTGCTGTCGAAAATTTGATTGGAATTCCTCCTTCTGATGAATTGATTGTGAAACATCACAGAACAGATGCTGAAACAAAACCTGATACTTCACCAAAATGTGGAAGACTGGAACTGCTGAGCTGTTAGAAAAACAAACAGCTGGTGGAAGTTGGCACCAACGAAATGAAAGTGTTTGTTGTAGTGGACTTGTACGAGTTATATATGGTTTCAGAACTGCTGGCTCACCATTAATAAAATAGCAAACAACAGACAGACTGACACTGTGCAACTGTATTCATACTAAACTGTATTTATTATTGCCAACCAAACACTACTTTCAAGGTTATATCAGTTCAGCATAACACGAATGATTTCAGTTCTTGCTCTTCCTTTTAATGTTTCTGCATGTCTCTGCCCCAAAGAGAATATGTTCAAAAATAATGCAAACAGTTCTTGGTTTATATAGTCTTTTAGTTTTGCCTTCGTGACACTTTTAGTGTATCTTTGGGTGATGTTTTTCCCCACCAGTTTCTGTTTCCTTATCTCTTGTTTTTCCTTTTTCACAGGCCACCATATCCTCATTTCTGTCAATTATTTCCTTATAA
Organism: Protopterus annectens; assembly: GCF_019279795.1. NCBI lineage: Eukaryota > Metazoa > Chordata > Ceratodontiformes > Protopteridae > Protopterus > Protopterus annectens. The sequence goes on along the minus strand of NC_056728.1, from coordinate 765,291,289 downwards.
ATACATGTTAGTCATTACTCAGCAACTCAAAAGTGTTTATTATGCTTCTTTATCATTTCTCACAGGATGCCATCCATTACTAACTTTTTAAGCCTATAGCCACATGTTGTTAGCTAAACATATATTTTACTTTGTATTGCTAAACTGGAGGTTAAGAAAATATTTTTACCTTGTGTGCTGCATATTTTGAACATGATTATATTGCTGAGCTGAACATTTGTCCTGAAGCTGCCTAGTATATTAGATTAGATTAGATTCTGCATGCAGCACTTTTAAATCTTTACTCTTGCATGCAAGGTTTAATACATTAAAACCTGAGGAACAATAGTTATTTTATATAATATTTATCATCCAGGTTGAGAAGGGCTTCTAGAGAGTGGTATTTATTGTTTAGGCTCCTAGCATTGGTCAGTAACACCTTCATATTTTTCTTTGCTTGTTTTGTTATATTGGTAGGTTTATCAGGATGGCATTGCCCAAAAAAGGCACTAATGGGGTGGACAATGTCTTTGTCAATAACCCAAACCCTAGAGGGGATAGATGCAGGCCACCCTTGGTGAGGCAGTGTGATCTGTTGATCATATCCTCCCAGGTTGACAAATATTAGACCTCCTTTGAATGACACCAAAAACTAAGACAATTATTGAAGTCAATTATATTTTGCTTATATTGCAGCATCATCCTTGAATAAAGTAGAATGCTGTTCAGTGCTAGGCTCATACCTGCCTTGGACACATAGTCTGAGAGTGCCATAATGTGTCTCTTCATATAATCTAGGGCAGTACAACTCAAATCATTGACACCAACATGAACTATGACAGACTCATACTGGAACTTGTTGTTCAAGGACCTGAGTGTACACATGATCTGATGGATCCTGGCATCAGACTAGCAACTAACCATCACTATTTCCTTGCTCAGCCTGGTAAGAGGCACATCTGTATGTCTTACAATGGAGTCGCCTGTAACAAGAATGTTTGGTTGGGTCAATGTCTATCTTTCAGGCTCGGCATCTGTGACTTTGAGATTTCTTCTGCTATGTGAGGAAGCAGGCTTAATATGCTGAGTGTGCTTTGTGCCTGTGTTGTGTTTTGGAAGTCTTTGAGGTTTAGGCAACCTCAATCAGGTTAGTTAGGCAAGCAATTTAGAACCTCAGCATATGTTTTATGTGTACTGTGATGGCCTTAGAGAGGTGTGATATGTGGTGTACCGATGACAATTTTGGTGTTTACTGTGTGTGACATTTTTGCCTCTAAGTATAATATATTATATATGTGCATCTTTCACACACTGTGTTATGCTGTTTGAGTAATAGATGATTGTCAGACAGTATGAGACAATTCTTACATTGTCTCAAGATACTCATCTCAATCAGGAAGGCTAGAGAAGTTGTGGGGAAGTGCGGATCCATGATACAAACAGGAATGACTGTGGGGACACAGGGTAACTATAATTTCTTGGAGTTTAGTTTTAGAATGATGTTTGGGTGGACTTGCTACTGAATATTTAAATTTCATTACAAAACAATTAGCCTGGAAACCTTCTTCTGCCACTAACAAAAAACAATAAACTAATTATAGGAAAAAACTCATTAATTTGATACTAAAATCAGTGTAAGCAGTATCAGTACACTCAATATACAGCAACTTTTTAAGAGGTCTCTTTAGCCTGGTGAGTAGTTTATGGGGAGAGGTTTTGTAAAATGATACTAATATGCTTATTGTCAACAGCCAATAAATGGGAAGAGGGAGGGAATTAGTTATTCAAATTATCATAAGGGGCAGGCAGCAACAGATACACTGGGTTTGAGAACATAACAGCGTGGGCGGAAAGAAAAAAACAATTAGACATACTTTGTGAAGCCTTATTATCGGCCTTTTTTACATGCAGGTCTAAAACAACTAGATGTTCAAAAGTCTTTGAATCAATCTAAATGCCTCTTTGCCTATGTTATTAAACTGTCTTTTTAAATGCATCTAATGGCAAGATTCCTGGAATTTTACTTGCATTATTTCATTATTTCCATGACTTTCTAACAGCAACTTCAAATAAGTATTAAATCAGTCTTTTGCAGCTTTACTGTTCTGTCCATACTGAATGATAAATTATGAAATGTAAGTATCTTTACCTTGGGTGACGCTCTAATCCCTACCCAACATTTCCTCTTCATTTTCTAAAGGCTGTGTTCAATAGCATTTTCAAGGTCCAGGTATATTTTCAGGAAATATAAAGACACTATCTTGACCCACTCAGCTTGAAGAGTTCATTAACTCTTTTTTTTCATTTTTAACAGAATACAGCAGCACCAGTTATAGGTTCAGTGCACATTAGATGACAGAAGACAGTAATACAGGTAAGTTTAACAGTCACTACAACAATAACATATCATTTCACAAGGGAAGGCTTGCATTCCTATCCGGGATAGGTTTAAAAACTCAGGTGGAGTATTTTCTTTCTGGTAGCTTAGAAACTCACAGCTTACAACAAAATTGCATGTATGACCCTATTCTCCCCCAATTTGCTGTACTTAAAGTAAAAGAAAGTAGTCAATGGATTCAGCTTTTCAGTTTTAAGTTGAGGTTTATTTATAAGGATGAAATGAAATGACTTTGTTGCCGACCTTATGGAGACCAACGGAAAAGAAACTTAGTCACAGTTGCACTGCTAATAGTCTGTTTCAACCAATACTTTTTACAGCATTTGCTCTTGTAAATGCAAGTCTGCAAAATCCAGTCCATACACAACAGCTCACACAGATTATTTTCAAAGTTCAGTTTAGTGCAGCCTCCTTTCATTCACCACAATTACTAAATTCCACCATACCGATTAAATAGGAGGTTGTTTTCTCAAAGTTGTCTGGTAAAATAAACAGTATTTTCAGGTAGCAGTCTTTTCTCTCCAATGTATTTTACCATCAAGGCAGGGGTAATTCATTACTTTTCTTTTTGCAGGAAAAACAGCTCCTGACCCTTTTCAGGTTTCATGGTGGTCTTCCAGACTGTCTTTGTCCTTCACATATAGCTCTCTGGAAACTCCTGTCCAGAACCCATTCCAGACCTAGAGGTCAAGAATCTGACTCCCTCAACAGTTAGTGGCCATGAATAGATGCTCCTTTTAACAGATGTACAGACTCTTGTGCCACAATAAACAATGTGCGTCCCAAAGTTCAGTGATCACTATTGTCCAGTAGATAAATGAATACGATATAAAGTTTAATTTTTGTAGACGATTTATTTCTCATTACTTTAAACAGAACTAAGCTGTTTTGCTAGTAATGCCATCTTCTTATTGGCTAGTTGCAGCATGTCTTTTCTTTTGTGTTTTTATTTTATCTTTTTTTTTTCATTCTAATATGAATACATTTAATTTCTGCAGTATGATTGTTCTAAGGAAAGTTTTGTGTGTGTGTGTGTGTGTGTGTGTGTGTGTGTGTGTGTGTGTGTGTGTGTGTGTGTGTGTGTGTGTGTGTGTGCGTGTGTGTGTGTGACTTATGTGCAGTCTTGTGAATGGGAAATGTGGTCAGTGTGTTATTTTATTTAAACAACAACATAGTAGACATATTGTTGATAATGTGCCAGGAATGTATATATGTTTTAACAATGTGCCAGTAGTGTAGATAAAAAACGTTATCTATACACTATACCAGATATGCATTTGTATTTCAACCATTATCTGCAATATGCTGTAAGGGAACTAGATTAGGGATGTAATAAAAAAGTTTTTCAAAATATGGATTATGCAGATTTTTTTTACTACCCTTTTACCTGTGTCATCAACTAGTTATATACAGTGTACCCACATCATTAGCCTCCATGACAAAGCCCAGAATTCATCATATTTATATTACTCACTAACACAAACAGATAAAAACTGAATCCACTGTGAGTCCTCAAAATTTAGTCAGACTCAAAGCACACACTCAACAATACTACAATTGATATCTCTACAAAAGTATTTTTGCAAGGGGAAGACTCCCTTGCAACCTCCCATTTGGGGAGTTTGCCCCACACCTCTTTGCTTATGTTTATTAACTCCACAGTCACACAACCATGGGGAAAAGAGAAAAAGAGAAACTCCAGTTAAGGTAAAAAAATTGTTTGCCTAACTGTCATCTCTCAACAGAGCCAATACATGCAAACATATTTAAAACAAAAGAATAAAAAGTAAAATAAAACATACATAGCAACTAGCCAGTCAGAAAATTATATTACTGGTAAAACACACCCATTCTAACTACACAAAATAAGATTAACTAAAAACAATACTAAACTATAGCAAATCCTAACATAAACTTTAAGTCCTAAAACTCTTAGAGACCTGACATTACTAAAAAATAACTACAAAGTTACATAATAACTAGAGTAAAAAACAAACATGAGACACTGCATTCATAAAAACATATGGAAAACACCTAAACATTCATTCACTGAGCAGCTTAAGCAGCTACCAGTAACCATTAAATGGAGAGGAAACAGTAATACAAGCCAGCTCTGTGCACAGAAGGATAAAGCCTTATCTATGGCCCAGGTGACCTGAGTTTGAGTAGCAATTTGGGTGCTTGATGGAGCTGGCAGGGGAGGATTAGTGCACCTATTTTCGGGGGGTTGATGGTCTTCAGGTGCCTCACTGATGCTCTAGAGCAAGCAGGTAGTGCAGGGAAGATGTGGGCTCTGGCCAGCCAGGGCAGAGGCAGCAGCTCCTGCCTTTAAAAGCTTTTCGTCCATAGCATATAAGCACTTTATACATGTGAAAATGTCACCATGCTTCAGTGATCCCCTTCCCTTTTGGCACAGACCTCCCAGTCCTATCCTGACTGTGATTATGTGACTAAGATAACCCAACTACATTTCTGTTTTTGTTTCTTGGTCTGTGCTTAACACTAAACTAAAGGGCTACAGGAAAAAAGCCCATCTGCATAATTTGATGATGATGTTGCTTTGTTTCTATAACCAATGTGGGGGCATATTCAGTTACGAGGGAGATCCTACATCCCAAGAACTAATACTGTAAAGAAGTTAGCGCCTACTTAGAAGTAATACATTGTTCTTCTGTGGCAGAAAACCTGGATTCATCTTTACTGAATTCCCTGCTTAAGTAGTAGATTGGCTGAAACTTACCACCCATTTCTAAGATAACACAACTCTTAACACAACCTCAGATTCAGCAGCATATACAGCAAATAGTTTATCAAAGTCAAGGATAATTAAAACTGGTTGTGAACACAAAATTATTTTGGCTTGGATAAAAGCTGTGTTTGTTGCTATAGTCCTTAATTTTTGTCACATGACAGCTTATGATAGCAAAGCTTGGTACGAAATTTTAATAGCAGCCTGATAGGCCTAAATATGTTTCACATGTCATTTCAGAGTGGGTATGCAATCATTTTTAACAGCTTCTGTTCTGTCTGTTTAGAGTCTAATCACTCCCTCCCGATCGCCTACAATGGGTATCTGACTTCTTTCACACAAAGTTTCAATTTGGCAAAAATCAGCTGCTAGTCCCTCCTGTTAAGCAGTCCAGCATAGTCTGTACTCTGGCTAAATGTGATTTCCAACCTTATGACTAAGTCACTACATCATCAATGTATGCAGCTGAATACTTAGTGTGAAGTTTCAGAACTCATGAACCTTGGAAAAGTTGCAGGAGCTCTGTGAAGTCCATAATGAAAAAGACCTAAAGGGGAGGACAATCAATGTCTTCTCTTAGGCTTCATTAGTGAGGTGAATCTGCTAGTACCCTTTGGTCAAATCTATGATATCTTAAACTTTGCTTTTTCAAGTCTCCCTATGAGCACATCCACTACCAACATTTGATAAGTGTCAAAATTTGACATCTCATCCATCATCATCATCCTCTACCCTCTTTTTTCTCAATTATTCTGTTTGGGGTCTGGTGTGGTGTCACCTGTCACCATCTTTCTCAATTCACTGCCACTCTCTTACCTTCTTCAATGGTCATGACTGTTGCAGATCTTATCTCATGCAATCCATCCATCTCTTTCCTGGAACCCCTTGTTTCCTCTTGCCTTCTTCTTGTCTGTCCCAAATCATATTCAACAGACTGTCCTCTGCTTTCCTGCACATGTCCCCAAACTACTGAATCTGTCTTCTTTGACCTTCTCTGCAATTTGGAACAAATTTCACTTCTGCTCTCATGTCCACATTTCCTAATCTGTCCCACAGTGTGCATCCTACCACCATGTGAGGCATTTCATCTCCATCACCTGTAGTGTCCACAACTGATTTGCCTTCACTGCCTAGGTTTCTGTACCATACAGTAGTACTGGTCACACCACTGTTTTATAAACCTTACTTTTTGGCTTTTTTGGAATTCCTCTTTCATATACCACCCCTGATACTCTCTGCTAAATGGCTATAGCCTCACTAATTCTAGCTTTCACCTCCCCATTCAGACTTCCATTCTCCACCCCTCCCAGATACTTGATTCTGTTCACTTGTTCCTCTGTTTTCCCTTCTGTCTGTTTTCAGCTTCTTCTGATCTTCTCCCATTTGTTGTTATAACACCTGTCTCATCTGTGCTCCATTTCATCCCATCTGCCTTCAGTTTTGCATTCTCTTGCCCTCACATTAGCTGATGCTCCTGTTCAGAATCTGCTTGTAGTGCCATATTTTCTGCATACAGCAGCTATGTTAATCTGTCCCCTTTGGCCTGGTTGCTAATTTATTTATTTATTTATTTATTGACATTTGATTACCAGGAAAGTCCAACTGGGTAAAAGCCCATTTTCAGTAGAGGCCTGGGGAGAAAAGCTCCAAATTATTACAAAACACTTTAAGAACAAACATTTTACAATCTTCAAAAATAAAACAAAAACATCTGCAGTTTAAACAAATTAGACACAATACAAAAACATTGGTTAAGAATTGATACAAGCTATGTGACAATCATTAAATATTTAGAGAAATGTTATTTATTTATTTATTTTATTTTACATTTGTTAACCGGAATAGTCCGAATGGATTCATGCCCATTTTCAGCGGAGGCGCAGGGAGAAAAGCTCCAAAATAAGCAGTTAAGATTACAGATACAATATATACAGTCTTTACATACTTAACAAGTTATATAAATTCCAAGGTTAGAGATAATCCTGTGTATAAATCCGGATTAAGTAGCACAACTACACTAAATTTTAGTCATTAACTCATAGTAGAGGAGAGTTAGTCTGGTTTGATACATTGACATAGCCAGTTTAGTGTCAAATATTGTTTGAGTCTTATCTTAAATTGACTGAGGGTGGTAAGTAAAGTAATATCAGCTGGGAGTGAGTTCCAGGATCTACCTGCAGAACTGGCAAAGAGAGAGTTACCGGCTGAGTTATTAGTACTGATAGTCTGAACTAGCAGTCTTAGAAGATCAAAGAGGTCTGGGATTGTTATTGGGGTGATAATGTTTTTTTAGTGCAGGAGTATTGTCCAGATTGTAAAGGATTTTATATGCCACAATCAATTTCAAATTCCACAATCAATCATAATAAAACCTAATCAGAGTACAAGGAGAGTTTGTACAGAAATTAAAGGCAAGTTAGTCTAGTATGTATAAGGAATTGCAATATGAAGTGAGGGGAAAAACAGGTACATTTAGAGAGAATGTCAAGGAAGTGTATTAGATAGCAGTAAGGAAGTAAGTGAATAAAGGGAGAGTAGGAAGATATAAGGAATGAAAATGTACTTGTTCATATTTACAGATATAGTTTATCCTGGTTTTGAGCAAGAATAGTGGCAGATCTTAGCTAGGAAGTCTTTCAAAGTGGTTTTGAAAGATAAGAGGGAGGGTATAGACCTAATGGATATAGGTAAGGAGTTCCGTGCCTTAACAGCCTTGTCCAAGTATAGACAATGCCCAGCAGATATGCTAGGTTTGTAGACAGACAGGAGTTTTTGGTCACTGGATCACAATGACCAGCTGGGGACATAGTTGTGTAGAATGTTTTTTAGTGCTAGACAGGCAGCTGAATGGTGGATAATTTTATAGATGGTAAGAAGTTATGTATATGTTAATGAATGTGGCAGCTCTAACCAATTTAGGCTTTTAAGTGCTATAAAATAGGTTCATAGGTAGGTACCAGGCTATCTGCCCAAGGGAATTTATAAGCCTAGCCAGAGTAACTGATCCTCTGTCAAGCAGAGCCAATGAAGTGATCCCAGGGGTGTATTTTCTGTTACCCATCCACTCGTCAAGGTTTCTCTCAAAGTTACCAGGGTCAGTTGTGGCCCGTCCTTTGTGGAGAGGAATAACCATTGCTGTGCGCCATTCTATGGGCACATAGCCTGTGGAAAGGCTGAGGTTGAACAGCGTGATTAGGTGAGGGGGTTAGTTCATTCTGTAGTTAATGCAAGACGCAGCCTGAGACACCATCTGGTCCCAGTGATGCTGTGTTTTAGGCTTTTGAAAGGGCTGTTTTCACCTGTGCATCTGGGATTTTTGGGACACTACACTTTTCCGGTATTGTTGTGGGCCTTTTTGGAGGTAAGAGGGGGGTGAAGTTTGCACTGAATCTATCTGCCAGGATGTTGGCAATATCAGTAGGTTCAGTATATTTTGTGCTATTTTGCACTAGTTCAGTGCATATCTGCGAGTTGCCACTTAGATTCTTAATATAGCTAAAGAAGGCTTTGTGGCTATCTTTTGAATCCTTTGCTATTTTTCTTTTGAAGATAGCCTTGGATGATTTCATGAGGGACCTCAGTTTCTTACTGATACTGATCAGGGATGTCTTTCCTTCTTGGGATTTGCTTTTTTTCTGAACTAGTTTCCTCCTTCTATTGTATAGCCTGTGAATTGCAGGGGTCCACCAAACTGGTTTCCTTCTCTTAGAGGAGTGAGTCTTGGTTTTGCTAGGGATGGCACGATCCATGCATCCCTGTAGGTGCTCATAGAGTGCATTTGTAAAGGTTTCTGCATCTTGGGCAGCATTATCCTTTAGCATGGGGGCTGTGAAACTTACCACCTCTGTCTTAAGTAAGGTGAAGTTTGCTTTAGAAAAGTTTTTTGCTGTAGTTTCCTTAGTGGTGGAGTGTGGACATCCAGAGTGATCTAACCAGTGACAGGTTGACCTCTGGTGTGGAACACCTGTCGCCCATGTTGGTGATGACCAGGTCCAATAAATTTTCACCTCTGGTAGGGGAGTTTACCAGCTGATCCAGGGTGTTTGAGTTGATGAATTCCAGGAAGCGCTGGGCCTGGAAATTTGTACTCGAGTAGTTTTCCCAGTGAATGGTAGGGTAATTGAAATCGCCCGATATCAGGGTGTTTGGTAGGACCGTCATGTTTTCCAGTGTCTCCAGAAAGGTGGAGTGGTGGTCCTGGGTCATGGAGGGTGATCTGTAGCAGGCCACAATTTGTATTGCAGATTTGCCTGATGTTAGTTGCGCATAGATGATCTCAGAGGTATCATGCTACGTCACTAACCTGGAGGTGTAGGTATCCTTGATGAATATGGATACACCCCCTCCTTTTGTGTTTCGGTCTGTGTTCTGTGGCTGAAACGTGTGGTATGAGTTATAGCCCAGTAGTGCTGGGGTGCTCTCTGGAGCCTTAAACCAGGTTTCAGTTACTGCACAGATGTTGACATTCTCCATACTGAGGAGTGCTTCTAGCGCGTGCTTTTGAGATTTAAACTCCTGGCGTTGAGTAGCATAACCCTTAGTTTTTTGTTAATTGTGCTGTTTATGGAAGTGGGTTTGACTTTTGAGCCTTGCCTAAAAAAGGCACTATGGGGGCAGCAAGAGCCTTGACCAGTATTTGAAAGCCTAGGGGCGACAGGTGCAAGCCGTCTCTTGCGAAGCAACACAACTTGTCGAGCATGTTGTCCCAGGCTGACAGACACTGGATTCCCTTTGAATGACACCAAAACCTTAGCCAATTGTTGAAATTGATCATTTTTTCTTTATACTGAGGTATCATTCTTGGTGAGGGCAGGATGCTACTCAGGGTCAGGGTCATACCAGCCTGGGCTACATGATCAGAGAGTTCTTCCATGTCTCTTTTCATGTAGTCCAGGGAGGTACGTCTCAGCTCATTCACACCAACATGAACAATGACAGAGTCATATTTGTACTTGTTCTGGAGTGACCTGAGTGCTTGTGTTATGTGGTGGATTCTGGCTCCCGACAGGCAGCTAACAGTAACCTTCTGTTTGTCTAGCCTAGTGAGTGGGACATCAGTGTACCTGACTATAGAGTGACCTATTACTAGTGTGTTAGGTATGTTATTTCACCTTAAGGGCTGTGATTGTGCGGTACACTGATTTTTGTGTTTCATGTGTTATCTGGTTTGTGACGGGAAGTGCAGGTTGTTTGGGTGTCTGCTTTGGAGGTCTCTGATGCTTTTGCAGGTCTTTATTTAGAGCCTCGGAGTATGATTTTGTGTATTTATGTGTATTTTTTTGCCAGTGCTGTCCTAGTAGGTCTGTGTGTGGCTGGAGTTGTGGTGAAAGTGTTAACCTTCTCCTCTTGACTGTCTGTTCCAGTCTTGGGTGGAGACAGCTTAGCTTCCAGTTTGGCTGTATAAGTAGGTTCTGAAAGGGGTAATGTACTGTATCATCAGTATGACCAGCAGTAAGCTCAGAGCTTAACACTGATTCACACACATGCCCACTGGGCATCCCTCTGTGAGTCCAACCACTGTTACTGCTTGTATCATTGGTCCTTGTAAATAGCCTGTACTAATTCTGTCAGTGTTTCAGGGATTTCAAATCATCACAGGACTGCCTAAATTATCTTTCTTGGGACCTGGTCATATGCTTGTTCTAAGTCTTGGAATGCCCACGTTGACTCTGTCTTCATCTGTAGCTTCTTCTCCACTTTCTGTCTCACTGCAAACACTGGATCGGTTGTGCTGCAGCCTGATCTGAATCAAAACTGCTCATTTCCCATCTTAGTTTCTAATATTCTGTGTATTAATTTATCAACTCCTGAGCTTTCATGAAGTGTGATAGGAGTCTGATACCTCTATGCTGCTCACAATTGTGAATCTCCCCTTTGTTCTTGAACACTGGCACTAGTATGCTTATTCTCCAGTCATCTGGGATATGCCTTTCTCTCCATGCTGCTATGAGCATCCTCTGGAGCCATTTATCCCCTAACGCACCCAATATCTTGATCATATTTGCAGTGGTCTCATCTTAACCTGCTGTTCTCCCCTGACTTCATTTTTCTTACTGCAGTTCTTACTTATTCAAAAGTGGGCTCTTCTTCTCCTTTTTCATCTTAGGCTATGTCTGAGGCAGTGCAGCTTCTGTGGGGATTTCTTCATTCAGAAACTGCTGGAAGTGCTCCTTCCATCTGCCTTTGATGTCACTGAGCTCATTCAGTTCCTGCTGTTCCCTTAAATCTCATTCCTCCTCCAAAGCATTATTTCACTATTCATTATTTCATTATTCACTGAGACCAACGACTGGTGTTAAAACCATGGCCTTAAGCTTAATGCCAAAAAATGCGTCATTATTCCCTTTGGGAAAAACTCAGTTCCCACTAATTACCACATTGATGGTAGCCCACTGAACACTGACGGCGTTATAAGAGATCTGGGGACACAGGTTGACAGCAACCTCTCCTTCAACCACCATACTGCCACTGTGTTCAGAAAGTCCTTCTATGTGGCACATCTCATTACTAAGGGTTTTGGATCCAGAAAGAAAGAGGTCATCATCTCTCTCTACTCTTCCCTCATTAGACCAATCATTGAGTATAATGCTCCATTTGGCATATATTTCACTAGACACCTGCAACAGCTGGAGAGGCCACAGAAGTACCTCACGAAAAGGATCCTAGGCCTTAAACACATGCCCTACATAGATAGACTCAAAAAACTCCAGTTTTTCTCTGTCTCATATCATCTATTAAGAGGAGATCTCTGCTTGACTTACATAGCCATGTCTGACCCAGCTCTGTTAGAAATGCTACATCTAAAGAAATCCCAATCCCTCCACACCACATGTTCCAGGGACCTCAACCTCATTACCACAATCAACAGAACATGCTGGAGGGACAGGTTCATAACCCAGACACTTTCCATTTCTCTGGAATAGACTTCCCATGCATGTCAAGCAGAGCACCTCACTGGCCCTTTTCAAGAGAAATCTTGATGAGTGGATGGGAAATAGAAAGTTCACCCCGGGGATCACTCCAGTGTCTCTTCTTGATAGAAGCACCAGGAACTAACGGTGGCATGATGCCAGGCCTCTTCTATGGGCTAGGCTTGTAAAGGCACCAGGGCCATTGGCCTAGTACACACCTATAAACCTATGAGCCTATGCATGGTTCTGACAATTTTCATTTTTTTCTATGTAATTTTCTCCTACCCTTTTCTAAAGATCACACTTTCAGTTTTTTTATCTCTGTTACTATATTCAGTACTTCTAGTACAGTTGGTTTGGACTTTGATTTCCAGCTTCTAGTAATTGCTTTTTTGGCAGCCACCAAAATTAAACTCAGCAAGACCTTACTATGTTAGCGCAATTCCAATTCTGTATCATAGCTCAAAAAATAATTTCCTTAGTTACACCTATTAGCTTACCCAGTATATGTGTCAGAGTAGTCTGCACAGATTTTTTAAAGTCTGCCAACTCATTACACTCCTAAAAATATGTTCCCAATTACCACTTTCTTCCAAATCATACCTCCAACATTTGCAATCAACCTGAGGAAAAATTCTTTGGAGTCTCTTGTAGAATAAAAATGTGTCTATGTCAGTTTACTGAATTAACATATGACCAAAACTGAAAAGAACAAGACAACAACATCAAAACTACAGAACAATGAACATTCACAAAACTGAAACTTATAAGATCAAAGCAAACACATTCAATCCATTACAGGAGAAATAGGCATCTGTCCCTTTAAACTACACTGTGGTTTACAGCAATATCTGTGGCAAATGCGGAGCACTTTCTGGAAGATAATTGTTCCAGTGAAATTATGCACATGGTGTTCTGTTTAGCTTCATAACAGCCTTTTTCGACATTTTTGCAGGGGGGCAAGCTGCCCTGCACCCCCCCCATGTGGGGGCCCCTCACATACCCTGCAAATTATATATACCAACTCCAAGATTGCACTACAGTGGGAAAAATGGTGAATTCCTATCAGCAAAACCTCCTTTCTCCATCCCTGTGTATAATATTCTGTATGGTAACTCTTATTATCCTTAAGGATCTCCATGAAAAATCCCAGTCTTTCAACATAATCCCTTTCTACTTTGAATTATAGCTTTCTGCTTGTGCTATGTATAGGAGTCTTAACTGCGTATCTCTGAAATACCCCTTCAAATCAGATAATCCCAAACCACCTTGTTCTAGTGGAAGGATCAACTTATCCCACTTGACTCTTGCCCTTTTCCGTGGATCTATGTCACTTTATTGAATTGCTATTTAGCGAATAGCCAAAGCCACTATTCATCAATCAGTGAAAGTTTCCTAGGACAAACGAGCAGTTGGCCACCATCTGAATTTGCCCTTTTCCCCACTGGAGTGCGATCTCGGTGTTGGAATACTTAGTTAGGGAGTGTGGGGGGTTTAGTCTTCCACCTTGGTAGGTTTTAAATTTTATGTTTTTTTTTTTTACGGTCATTTGGTTGAGCTACCACTGGCTTGTCCTAATTAAATTTTCACTTAAGAAGCCGTTCAATTAATAGCGACTTCAATTAACAGAGGTTCCATGAATTGCTATTCGCTGAACAGCAATTCGATAAAGTGATATAAACCTCTCTTCCCCTACCAGATAAAATCTTTCAACTCTTTATTAATTGCTATCCACATTTTCTCCTCTAGTTAAATAAATATGCCAGTCCGGTCTATAAAACTAAAGGGACTAAAAACATTTTCACTGTTTGTATCTTGCTATCCATATCCATAAAACAGAGCTTCCAATTTCCCAGTTTTTGTATAATCTTTTGTTTAGTCTTTTCCCACATATCCTTAGCTGCCAGAACAGAATCCTTTTCAATCCATTCGCCTAAGTACTTAATTTTATCATGTCTCCATAAATGAGTATTGCTGAACCAATTTGTGTGTGGGTACACAGTTTACAGCTATTGCCTTGGTTTTCTCTTCATTAATTGTTGTATCCCAAGAAGACATGAAACTGTCTCAGAATGTTCCATAACATTGAAATGTCCTTTTCTAGTTATATCAGATATAAAATGATATCACCTGCAAATAAAGCCAGTTTTTCTTGACTTCCATATCAATTATATCCTTGAATTTCTGAGTCCCTTGTTTTCTTTGCCAATGGTTCTAAATACAACATAAATAACAAAGGGTTCCTCTGCACAAACAGAACTCATCAGAGTGGAACTCCCCACTTTAATTTTCACATGCAGTCCCTCATATATCCTCCTAATCAACCTTATAATTTTATGCAAATGCTTCCATTGCCCTATTCATAAAATTCCAGCTTACTCTGTCAAATGTTTTCTGTCAATCAATACCCACCCACAACAGTATTATTTCTTACATTCTGCTTCCTTCTGGATCATCACTGTTCTGTTAATGTCGTCAGATGTTTGCTTCCCCTTCAGAAAACCACATTGATCCATATCGATCAATTTTGTCATCATCTTTGGCATTCTTTTAGCCATTATAGACATCATAAATACTTTATAATTATGGTTTAGGATTAAATGGGCCTATATGAACCTGGATATTGAGCCCTGCTCTTAATGTACATGTTTAAAGTATCAACTTTTATAGCAATAAAAACATAATTTAATAATAACAAAAACTTCAAGGCTGTTTTAGAAATCAACCTGTAATACAAGTTTACATATTAAAATAAGCCCAGTATTCCATGTGGTTTTAACTGGTCTGATTTACTTTGACACCAGACTGCTAGGAGTAGCAGCCTGTCACATGATCACAATGTGAGTATGTGGCTGGTGACAACTGTAAAAGAGGGAACATCCAAGAAGCTCTTTGTGCCACTTTTATTAAAATGTGCAGCAATGGAGAACATGTGGGAGAAGCTTCACAGTTAAGGAATCTAGAGCAATATCTATTATTAAAAATGAATGCATTGACTGAGGGTTCATCAGTTATAATGCTTGGGATGAGGAGATGCTGCTGGTATTAATGATTACCAGTGTAAGAAAGGAGATACTGCCAGCCCAGCTTGCTGGAATTTTGTAAATAATTATATGTCATTTGTGAACATTAATATGATTTATATAGAAGTGTGACAGAAGGAGATACTGCCAACTCAGCTATCTGGAATGTTGTAAGTGGTTGTGTGTAATTTGTTTTTTGTTTTGTTTTGTTTTTTTTTTTGCTCAAAAACATTTTTTTATTTTCAATTAAAATAACATTTACATAATATTTTTAAATATTTTAAACAACTATATACAATATTTACAATAGCCTGACTTTCAACTATATACACTGTATGTTATTAAATACAGAATTAACAGAACAGTTATCAGAGATACAATAATGATTATTGCAGAGTGTCCAACAAAGATATAACTTTCTTCCAAGGATTATTTACCAATGACCTGGGATAGATTTGTAGTTCTTTAATTTTTATTTCCATCGATGCAGTTGTCTTCAGTAAAGTGTAGAATTCTTCCAAGGTCGGGGGTGTATTTGAATTCCACCTTCTGGTTACACATTTCCTAGATATAGCAAGTATTGTCCATAACAAATACATATTTGTCTTATTCAGGTAAGGACCTTCATTTACATTTAGTATAATCAATGCTTTTAGTTAAGGTAAAAGATTCATTAAATAAAAAATGATTGATTCCATTCCAATATGATTTAATTTTAATACATTCATAAAAAATATGAACCCAGTCTGCTTTATTTGACTTTTCACACCTCCAGCAAAAAACATTTGTAGTAGTACTGATCTTTTTAATTCTATCTGGTGTTAAAAATGCTCTATGTAAGTATTTCCAGTTAAATATTTTCCAATAGTATGTGTTAGAGGTGTACTTAACTGATAGTAAGATGTTAGTTTTAATTTCTTCTGTTAACTGTAATGACTGACCTTTTGTTAAGAACTGCCAGTATGATGGTTTGGGAATTGTTTTATACGTTATTCACTCTTTATATAGATTTGAAATGGAATTTTAATTTGCACAACTATTATATATAAATTCATATAGAAACTTATCAGATTTGGAATATCCTTAAATGAGAAATTATTAATTAATCTGCATACATCTTGACTGTACATTAGAATGCTTTGTAGGGTTAACCAGTTCTGTGTTAGAATATTGTAAGTAGTTTTTATCCACTTAGGCAACCGCTACTTTGCACGCTTTATTGAAATAAAATTAAACGTTAACAAAAATTATACAACACTTTTCGTCTAACTCAGTGGTTAGACTTCTTCAGATAAACTGACATACATCTTAAAAGTAATGCATACTTGTTTATATAGCAAGCCTTCCTTAGGAAACCCGCCAAAATTCAAACCCATGATGGAATTTCTTAAAGTGACACTACTGCTACATTATTAAAAACACTAATATGAATAATATAAATGTTCGTTAAATTGAAAATAATAAGTTTATTCCTGAAATTTATTATTTATGTTAAAAGTACTCACATTTGCATGTTAAGAAGTAAATATATTATAACCTAATAAATTATAACCAGAAAGTAAAAAAAAATAAATGAATAATTTATAAATGAAAGTGTTCCATTTTGAATAGATGAGTGATGTACAGAAATCTCTGAAATGAAATAATAAACCCTTTTGTTTATTAAATGATAAGTTGTGATCCTTTTGAATCACAACTATGATGTGGCTCAATTACAACTCAACATATGTGATTATTAAATCAAAAAATTGAAAAATATGAAAAAATATATAAAAAGCCAATACGTTAAAATTATTTTGCCTTAAAAATAAATTAATTGCTTGTTTGTATGAGGTCATAAAATTGTTACAATTATTTTTATTGTTGTTATTATTATTAAGTATTTCTATTCCAGACAATAAGGAAGGTTATAGAAATTAAATTATCTAGTAATTGTTAAAAAATTATTTCTTATATTTATTTTTTATTTTTTTATTTTTTTTTTATTTTTTATTTATATTTATATGTTATATATATAAACATAAACAGATAATTCTACCGATTGATTATTCAAATCTTTATTATACCGTTTTTTACATAAAATTACCTAAAAATTACCTCTCTAAGCTTCTTAATTTTAAAAGACACATTAGTGAACATTTCTCATTAAGGCTTGGATAAGTAAAGGCATTAAGCCTAATCTGCTATAATAATTCGCTTTTTTCCAACAATAAATTGAATGGCCCCCCTTGGATGTCTTGCTTGATTTGATGGATTACTTTAAAGCAAAATTTAAGTTCAGGATGCTCCATAAGATGCCTCACTAAGGCATTATCTTCCTTATGCAGATTGATATTTCTTAAGTGTTCGTAAACTCTATCTCTTAGCCTTCGCTCTGTCTTACCTATGTAAAAGGACGGTCAAGCCTGGCAAACTGTCACATAAACTACCCCTTTGGAATTGCAGTTGTATTTACCCTTAGTGTGAATTTTAGTTCCATTAATGCATGCTGTTATGCCTGAAATCATATAATGGCAATATGGACAATTGCCACATTGTCCCATTCCTCTAAGGAAAGTTGTCAAATTGGCATAATTATGCTTTTGAAATATGTCTTTGAAGTTAGAACCTTTCTTCCATATAACCTTAGGCTCCGAGCCTAATTTAGATATTAATGAGTGATCTTCATTAAGTATGTTCCAATTCTTCAAAATAATTTCTTTGATACTAGCAAAATCCAAGGAAAATCATAATATACAGGCCAAGTTGTAATTTTCTGTGTTAGACTGTTCTCTTGTTATAAGCTGGAGATGAGTTCCATCTGATAAGGAATTGTGATGTTTTTTCTTTAATATAGGTTTAAAGTAACCATTTGATCTTTTTATACTAACTTCTTCCACTATGGGGTCCACAAAATAATGAGGATATTTTCTATTGAGAAACATTTGTTTCAGATTCGAACATTCCTGGTCAAAGTTCTCGTCTGTGGTGATCATCCGTGCAGCTCGAACGAGCTGCCCTTTGACCACAGACTTTTTCTGATGTAAAGGATGTGCGCTACGAAAATGCAAGAATTTGTTAGAATAGGTAGGTTTTCTAAAGATGTTTGCTTCATATGCCTCTTGTGATCTATTCTTACTCAACCTTACATCCAAATACAATATAGATTCTTTGTTGTATGTATAAGTGAACCCTAAAAATTCTGTGCTTTTATTGAACATCTCTACGATTTCTGATGCCTGTTTTTTGTCCCCTTGAAAAATTATAAAGATATCATCTATGAATCAAGCGTAAAACTTTATTATGGCTTTAAGGAAATCATCATTGAATACATAATTTTTCTCCCAATAGGACATTACTAGATTAGTGTAGCTAGATCCACACGGGGAACCCATCGCAACTCCTTTCTTTTGTTTGTAAAATTGGTTTTCAAAGAGGATGAAGTTATAGGACAAAATTATGTCCAAAAGTTCTCCTACCAAAGCTATTTCATTTGGTTCTGCATTTTTCTGGCGCATATTTGCTAATACCCAATCCATACCTTGTTGGTGAGGAATACTAGAATAGAGATCTTTCACATCCACTGTAATGAAATTATTATCTTGTTGGTAAATGATATTATTTATTTTTCAAGAAGTCCCATGAGTCTTTTACTATCCACTCGTCTTGTATGACATATTTCTAGAGGATCCCATCCACATAATTAGCACAAGCGTATGTAGAGGATCTCCTCCCATCTACTATTGGTCTGAACGGTGGATTATTAATATCTTTGTGGACTTTAGGGACTCCAAAGATCGTTGGTACTTTTGGAGCTTCCATCATAAGATAGTTGAATACATGTGAATCAATCCTTGCCTCAATGAGCAATTCTTTCAAGAAACTCTTGATGAATTGATTAGAGCTGTTGTATTCATTGAGTGATGATTGTTCATACAAATCTGTAATCAGGAGGTCTTTGATCTTGTTGTTATAATCCAGTCTGTCCATAATTACTAGCCCCCCTCCCTTGTCCGGGTTCATAATTCTTACATTGGCTGATGTTAGCAGATGAATGTTGTCTCTCTCATCTTTGGATAAATTATGTAAATAATTCTTGTTTTGTTGATCCGGTTGTCGCAAATCTATTTCGCACATTTTCTCAAATGTGTAAAGTGTGAAATGCAAGGGAGGATTATAACAACTAGCCACTCTCAAGGGGTTATCTGTCAGACTATGCTCTCCTAGAAGTAGTCTAAGATTCAACTTTCTGACGAAAAATTTGATGTCACAAATCGTTTGAGCTATATTCATCTTATTAGTTGGTACGAAGGTTAAACCCTTCGCTAAAGTATTAGCTAATTCTTCTGTGACAGTAAAAGAAGAAAAATTATAAATTGTGAAGTCCTGTTGTGTATTTTTAACTAGTACCAACAATTTTGATTCACCATGGTTTATTACCTCTTGTGGTTGTGATTCTTCCTCCTGTTCCATTGCTTTCTCTAATTTCATCATTGAAAACCCTGCCTTAAGTGAGAGATAGATGCTTGTTGATTATTGCTTTGCTCATTATTGTTATTATTATTCCTATCGTTGTTGTTATTCCGTTCTTTTATTCTATCACTCCTCCTTAAATTATCTTCTTGTGTACCGTCTCTATTAGTGTTAGCATGTACTGCAGGTTGCTGTGGGTTAACTGATGGTGGAACTGCATGATTTGTTTCAGCTGTTTCCACAGTTTCTCTGAAATTGAGAGACTGGTGATTAGACTGAATCTGCGACTTTGGTGGCATGGGGTACGCTGTCCCTGCTTTATATTGTGCTTGATCTCTTTGCAGTTTCTTGATTTTAGCTGCTCTTATTTTATGCAGATGCTGTTCGATACTTTGAAAACAGCGTTGGTAATCATACTTGTATCTTGTAAAATCAGTGTGTTCATTAATTTGTTTATCTATAACTTCAATGTCAGGTTGCAATTCTTTCATTATTGTTGCGTAATGTTTAATCATTACTTGTAGCAATTGCAGCCCATGCTGATTAAATAGCTTGATTAGGTCCTGAAGGAAAACTGAACCAGGTATGAAGCCCATAGGAAATCTCCAGGTTCTGAGTCCCTTTGGGATTATTTCCTGTTTCAGGCATTCCTGAAAATATTCGATTTCCAAGCTGAGTTTTTTATATTTCAGCATTTTCAAATCTAAAAGGGACAATAATTCAAAAACTGGTTTCTCCAAATCATTTTCTTGAACTATATTATTGTTAGAAATATTATCTTCCCACAAGCCTATAGGTGCCGACAACCAGTCTTGCAAATTTATTGCTAATCTGTTTGAAGTGGGCGTCTCATTTTGTTGAATCCCATTTGAGGGCCACTTGGATTTTGCTAGTATCAAAGAAATTATTTTGAAGAATTGGAACATACTTAATGAAGATCACTCATTAATATCTAAATTAGGCTCGGAGCCTAAGGTTATATGGAAGAAAGGTTCTAACTTCAAAGACATATTTCAAAAGCATAATTATGCCAATTTGACAACTTTCTTTGGAGGAATGGGACAATGTGGCAATTGTCCATATTGCCATTATATGATTTCAGGCATAACAGCATACATTAATGGAACTAAAATTCACACTAAGGGTAAATACAACTGCAATTCCAAAGGGGTCATTTATGTGGCAGTTTTCCAGGCTTGCCCGTCCTTTTACATAGGTAAGATGGAGCGAAGGCTAAGAGATACAGTTTACGAACACTTAAGAAGTATCAATCTGCATAAGGAAGATAATGCCTTAGCGAGGCATCTTATGGAACATCCTGAACATAAATTTTGCTTTAAAGTAATTCATCAAATCAAGCAAGACATCCGAGGGGGACCATTCAATTTATTGTTGGAAAAAAGCGAATTATTATGGCAGATTAGGCTTAATGCCTTTGCTTATCCAGGCCTTAATGAGAAATGTTCACTAATGCGTCTTTTAAAATTAAGAAGTTTAGAGAGATAATTGATAGGTAATTTTATGTAAAAATGGTATAATAGAGATTTGAATAATCAATCGGTAGAATTATCTGTTTATGTTTATATATATAATATATAAATAAAAAATAAAAAAATAAAAAAATAAAAAATAAATATAAGAAATAATTTTTTAACAATTACTAGATAATTTAATTTCTATAACCTTCCTTATTAATAATAATAACAACAATAAAAATAATTGTAACAATTTTATGACCTCTGCAACTCATTAAATTTAATAAAAAATAAATTTAGATAAATAATAATTTTTAACATACAAACAAGTAATTAATTTATTTTTAAGGCAAAATAATTTTAACGTATTGGCTTTTTATATATATTTTTCATATTTTTCAATTTTTTGATTTAATAATCACATATGTTGAGTTGTAATCGAGCCATATCACAGTTGTGATTCAAAAGGATCACAACTTATCATTTAATAAACAAAAGGGTTTATTATTTCATTTCAGAGATTTCTGCACATCACTCATCTATTCAAAATGGAACGCTTTCATTTATAAATTATTCATTTAATTTTTTTAACTTTCTGGTTATAATTTATTAGGTTATAATATATTTACTTCTTAACATGCAAATGTGAGTACTTTTAACATAAATAATAAATTTCAGGAATAAACGTATTATGTTCAATTTAGCAAACATTTATATTAATCATATTAGTGTTTTTAATAACGTAGCAGTAGTGTCACTTTAAGAAATTCCATCATGGGTTTGAATTTTGGCGGGTTTCCTAAGGAAGGCTTGCTATATAAACAAGCATGCACTACTTTTAAGATGTTTGTCAGTTTATCTGAAGAAGTCTAACCACTGAGTTAGATGAAAAGCATTGTATAATTTTGTTAACGTTTAATTTTATTTCAATAAAGCGTGCGAAGTAGCGGTTGCCTAAGTGGATCTCTTTGCAGCCATAGTTCGTGGTTTTTATAGTTGTAAGTAGTTTTTATCATATGTATGTCTAAAACATTTAATTTATTTATACATTGAAACCAGCATAAGAATCCGTTTTGTTCCCAGGAGGTTATTGTTTCTCTATATATTTTGTGAGGAATGTTCTTAGTGATGGTAAATGGGGTTAAAAGGTCAAACCAAAGTTTTAGATCTATGTTTGCACTGATAAGTTTCCTAAAGGAATTGATGTAATGATTAATCAGTGATGTTTTAGAAGGTTTTGTTATATTATATTGTATGCTTATGCATAGTATGTACCAGGGTTTGTTTGATTTGTCTAATATTAAAATTTTTTTGACAGATTAAACTCATTTGTTAATATAGCCATTGTTAATTCTTTCCAGTTGACAAAATAATTTGGGTTCATCCAGTCTATTGCAGTTTTAAGCACAAATGCTTTTATATAAGTTTCTGTTTCTGGGAAGTTCAACCTCCTTGTTTTCAGGGTCTAATGTGATGAGTTAGAGCTACTCTATTCTTTTTTGGATACCATAACATTTTTGTTAAACATGAGTTCATTTCTTTAAGAATGCATCTTTCAGGAATTAACTGTATTGCTAATGCTACATATAGTATTTTTGGCAATAAGACCATTTTTATTAATTGCAATCTGTCTTCAAAAGTTAATATAATTTTGTTCCACTTCTCTATATATATTTTTATTGTTTCAATAATGTTTTTATAATTTATTAATATTGTTTATTTTAGAGTTTTGCATAACACTAGTCCTAAATAATTTGGCGTAAGTTCTTGTTTTCCTATGATAAATTTATCTGTAACTTGTAGTTCTTTTTTCTTATTTAAATACAGAAATTTTGATTTTGATCTATTAAATTGTAGACCTGAAACTTTATAAAATTTCTCCATTACTTCTTGTAGCTTTCCTAATGACTCTCTGGAGTTTGATAGGGTTAATAAAATATCATCAGCAAAAAGCATTATTTTAGATATGTACTGGTCATAGACTCCTATTCCTTTTCTTCTTGGATTATTGCATATTATTTCTGCAAGTATTTCTATAGCCAAAGCAAATAAAATAGGAGAAAGGGGGCAACCTTGTTTAGTACCCTTCATTATACGGATAGATTCTGAGGTGAAAGGACCTAATTTAATATAGGCTAAGTTGTTAATATATGTTTTTAAGTATTAAGATGAAGGGGGGAGGAAATTCAAATAATCCTAAAGTTTTAAATAGATATTCCCAGTTGAGGGAATCAAAGGCTTTTTCTATGTCTAATCTGATTACAAGTGTTTCTCTATCTTCTTTATTCACATAATCTATAAAAGTATCCTTTTAATATTATCATGTGCGTGCCTGTTATATATAAATCCAGTTTCATCATTATTAATTGTCTTTGAAAGTGGGATTTTCATTGTGTTAGCTAGGATTGACATAAATATTTTCTAATCATTATTCAGTAATGATATAGGTTTGTATGAGGTGCAAAGATCTGGTGGTTTATTATCTTTTAGAATTGGTGTTATGGGAGAATATTCCATGAGGGTGGTATTTTTGCTTCTGACTGGACTTCTAGCCAAGTTTTATGAAAAAGGGAGATTACTGTTGAGGGGAACAGTTTTTAAATTTCCGTAATTATACCATCTATCCCTAGAGCTTTGTTAGACTTACTTTCTTTTATCTTGTCAACAATTTCTTTGTTTGATATAGGTTTTTGTAGGTTTGGTTTAAGTTTTCTGGAATTTTTTTATATTGATAAGGTTTGTATCTAAGTTTATTTGGTTGGTATCTAAATCTACTTTTTTGAAGTGTTCCATATAATGGAACCAAAATGCTTCAAGGATGTCTCCTATAGCTGATAATTTTTTTCCTTTCTTTTCATGATATATACTACTAATATTATTTGCTTTAGATTGTAGTTTAATTCTTGTAGATAAGTTATGAAGAAATCTGGGGGAGGTGGCTAATGAGTTTATTTTTAATTTTTCCAAGGTTAGACAAGTTTTGTGTGATAGAATTTCATTATATTTTTTATTTAATTCCTCTTATTTCTTTTTTGACTTCTAGACAATTTTGATTTTTTTTTTTTTACATTTTGCTGTTAATAGTCTGGTTTGCAGGTCTAATGATTCAGATTCCCACTCTCTAACTTTGTTTTTGTCTTACCAAATAAATACACTTTTAATGAGTCTGATACCATGACTCTACCGATTTGTGTTGCATTATTAATTTCAAAAAATAATTGTAGTTCTGACAACATCCAGGGTTTTAATTCTTTAATTTTTGTGATATATGATGGAATTCTAGTTGAGAAGATTAAAGGTTTAAACTCTATTTGGAGCTTCATTATCAGAGAGTCATGATCTGAGAAGGGGCATGGAACTATTGAGAAGTTGAGGATTTTTGTTTGTAAATCTTGAACTATGAATTGTGTGTCATTTGTGAATGTCAACATGCTCATGTAAGATGCTTGTGTTACAGATGAATTAGAACTGTATGTCATATTGTACAGATGTGTGCTGAAGAGATATTTTGTAAAGTACTGAGCAGAAACGTATATGCACTATTGTAACTGTTTAGATGTATGTACTTTTTAACAATGGAAACAGCAAAACAAGAAGTTAACTTCAGAAGAATAGTTGAAATTAAGTTACTTTACGGCTGGGCCGTAAACAAAAGCTATATTATCTTTCAGTTTCAGTGCAACAGGAGACATAATCTCTAAAACTAGAAGTTTTTGGTTTTGTCTTTAAAGGTGGAGGAATGTAAATTATTTTATGACTTCCACCACTTGCCAAAATATCTAAAACAAGCCCTTGTTTATGTATTTTCACAGGTAGATGGTAAATGTTGTTGTTTTTGAGCTTGGGAACTGAAGCAGGTGACAAGAAATTATGTCATTCTGCAAGTATCCCAATATTTGGGATATCAGTTTAAGAACTCTCTGAGACAGAGACTGGGCATTTTGTATTTTGTCTTTGACCTGACAGGAACATCCACTCACCACGTTTGCCTGCTTCTTGCTCTGTAAGTAAGTTAACTAGGGTTTAGTAATTCTCTTAGATTCAGACAGGACTATAGTGAAGTATAGCTTTGATGTTTTCTTTATTTATTTGAGACTATCCTGCAATGTTGTTTTATTTCCTATGATTTTGAGTTCTGATGTAACTGTGATTACTTACTTTTTTATTGTTGTTTTATTATTTTTTTATTAAATATATTCAAACCTTTCATTGTGGCTGATATTTGTGAGGCATATTTAAGTTCTGACAGTACTTGCATATTTATCTGGTGACACTGTGGGCCACTCCTAATAGCCTTGCTCTTGGTCAAACTACCATTTGAATTAATAGTAACATAACACAGTAAGATTGGACACCCTTTGTTAAGGGCCTTAGAGTAGTTGATAAGGAGTGGCTGGTGGCAGTCAAAACTACCTTATAGTCTAGGAAGAAGGGAGCATAGCTAGTAAACCTGTGCCAGCCTTTCCCAGGTTTTGTGTGTGTGTGTGTGAGAGTGTGTGTGTGTGTGTGTGTGTGTGTGTGTGTGTGTGTGTGTGTGTGTGTGTGTGTGTGTGTGTGTAAATCAAATTACAGAGAGTGCGTGTATTACTTACTTGGACAGGGACACGAAGCACTGGTTGGATAGAGAGGGTGCTAGAAGTCTTGGCTTGGCCTGTCAGCTAGGATCTCAACTCTATAGCTGTGCCAGTGGGGAGTCTTATTGGGGATCTGGAGAAAGAGGGGAAAAAACAGCCCCAGACTGACTGTGGTCTTGGTGTGTTCTTAAGGGAAATTGCAGTTGATACAAAGAGCTGCATCTGGAAATACTGTATGTGTACTTGTCATCCTCCCAATGTACATCCCCCACTGGTGCTAGTGGTGAGGATTGAGTTTCCTTGATTACTGGGCCAGTGTTGGTGCATCACAACCAGTTTAAATTTTTTTTAAATCTAATAGTCATTGGTAGGGAACTTGTGAACAGGCAGGCATCTGTAGAAGCTCCCCATTTTGCCTCAAGATTTTTTTTTTGTACTTTAGCAATAGAGTTTATTGTAGTGATGCAGCATGTTAATTCTGGTACTGGTTAATGTTGTCATGCACAGGCATGCCTCTCAACTGTATCTGAATTTAACTTAAAAGTTTTTTTTTTTAATCTAATAGTAAAGTATGCCTATGCATAATTACATTAACTGCATTTCATTTCATTTTGCACAATATCCTTTATTTTGTCTCAGATATATAGTTAATTATGGCCAGAATTCCACAGAATGTCCACATTTTTTATCATATTTTTGGTCTGCTCCTTATCAAAGTTGTGGTTTTCTGGAAAACATAGAGGATTCACGCTAATAAATAATGTTAATCATTTGTCTTTCAGTTTCCAAACCCTTTAGAAAATGCATGTTAATTCAAACCCTGTTATTCTAGCAATTTTCCAAGTTTATAAGAGCAATATTTGTGCCTCATACTTTCATCTATTTTCTTATAAAATGGGCTCTGTTCTTGCAAATTAATGAGAACTGCAGTCACTACCTGATGGAATACATTGTGTTTCAGACTTAACAGTCTTGGAACAAAATTATGCTAATACAAAGAGTGTTACTCTAGCAACTTAATATATAAAGGCAATATCTGTCCCTGATTTTGATCTTGTATCCCCTATTATTTTTAGTGTTATCCTTAATTCTGGAAAAAGATGTTTTGAGGTGTTTGTGTAGGTGGGTTGTAGTGAGTTGCTCACTGTATTATAACAGTAATAAGATGAAAAGATAAATTCTTGTGCGGCAGTTATTTATGTATGTATTCATTCATTTGATGGCAATCAAACACCTGCGGTACATAGTCACAGTTATACAAGTGGCTGTAATTGATGGTCACATCTGTGTGTGGGGGTGATGTAGATGCTCTCAACTATCCTCGATTTTGTAGAATGTCACTGATTTTTGTGTCATATGTTTGTTGTTTCTCAAAAAGTTAGTTTTTTGGCCATCAATGAGGATTGCAGTTAGTAAATAATGACAACAGACATTTGTGTGAAGCCAGATGGCATATTTTCAGATAATTGGATGTCTGAGGTGTGCAAACTCAATAAAGTGTTTAAGTATGGGGATTGTCTGCAATGAGAATTACTCTGTGTGCCTGTGTGTGTGTGTGTGTGTGTGTGTGTGTGTGTGTGTGTGTGTGTGTGTGTGTGTGTGTGTGTGTGTGTGTGTGTGTGTGTGTGTGTGTGTGTGTGTGTGTGTGTGTGTGTGTGTTTGTGTGTGACTTTGCCTGTAGTAATCTAGGGTAGGGTATGTGTGACAGCATCTGATCACTGGCTGAGCCTCACATCAAGTAATGTTGCCATCTAACAGTGCTTGGTTCTTTGTTAGAGTTTTGGCTGTGATTCCTTCTCTGTGGTGCCTAAATATACTCCCTGTCTCTGTGTGGGTGTTATCGACAGTGTGCTTTGGTTTCTTTTACTGCACACTCTCAGCTGGATAATATATGCTTCTGGCCATTTGTAATTTTATTTTCAACCCAAGCTAACACCAGAGGGGCATGCAAAATGCAACTATCTGTGTTTGGAGGGGCATGAAGGCAGGTAGTATTCCCATACAGGATTTATATATCCCTATATTTGTCTTCTCAGTTTATTGGGGATTGAAAGGATAAATAAGATGTATTTTTATTACTTACTCATGTTTTTGTGTTCAATTGTTCAAACCATCATTAAATAAAAAAAAATTGTAATAAAAAAGCTCTAAGTTGCACCCCAGAGCACCTAGAGCCCTACAAGTTCTTAATTCAGTTGCATTCTCTACACTTATTTCAGTAGGATTATAAACAGTTAAGGTGTGTTAAAAGCATGGGGGAGAAGCTAAAAAGTAAGGCAAAATGTGAAAAAGCAAGAAAAAAGTAATCTAGCTGAATAGTGTGGGATCAAGATTACGGGAAAACAGAAGGGGCACTGGTGAAGTATAACAGACTAGTTTGCAAAAGGGAGCCCACAGAGTCCTTTCTCTAGGGCTCCATTTCACTTAAGGCTGGTCATGCTCACTGAAGCCAGAAATGAAATGTATATAGTTGTTTTATTGAGTTGGTAGATGCTGATGCAGTTTGCAGATGAAAATGAATGACCACATCTGATGTTTGATAACAGGTAATGGCCCTTGCCCAACTATAATTGAGCACCACCCTATTCCAGTTAGCTGCACACATTCAGTTGCTTCCTACAGCCCCCTCCTCTTACTTTGAGGCCACCAGATGCTACTACTACTCTCTTAGCCTTTTTGCTAACCAACCAGTATTACTTCTTAGCCTTGTCCAGCTTTTCTATCTCCCACTTTTTCCTGCCTACTTCTTTCTTTTGACAGCTTCCTGGACTTATACATTCCACATACTTTATTTCCATACCTGGCTCTACCACATATCTTTCTATAGTCCCCACACATACTGTTTTGGGACACTGCCATTCTTCTTCAACTTCCTCTAGTTCCTCTTCTCCCTGAGGTGCTAGAGACCTGAGTATTTTCTTGAACTCATGTGCTCTCATTCCAGTCAACTTCCATGTCTTCAGCCCAGTATCTGTTGACCTTAGAGCCTTCTCTGACCACTGCTTGCAGCTGATTTTGGCTACCAGTGATTTATGCTGTGGGCTGTTTCACTGGGTATGGCTTTGCCACCTCTGTACCACAATGCCCTTTCCTTAGTAGGAGAAAGTTGACCTGAGTTACATGTTGGTCACTGCTGTATGTCATCTTGTAACTATTTCTCTCTTGCAGAACCATGTGTTGGGCATCATGAAACCATCTGCAGACAGAAGTGTAAAATGGCCTCTTCTTTATTCCTGCTGCCCCACCCACATGGATTCAGGCAGTCCTCATCTCCTAGTCTCTCTGACTTTATATGAGTATTCAGGTCCCCCATTATCAACACCAAGACATGTTGTCTTGCTTTATCTAGTAGGTCCTGCAGCTGCTGCCTGAATGCATTCTTTTTCATCCTATCACAACCCTGAGATTATGAATACTACTCTATCTTTACATTAGGGTCTAATTGCCATGATTCTCTCACCAATTCTGATGACATCCCTCACAGTCTTTTGAAGCCTCTCCCTCACCATAATTCCCACACAGTTTCTAGTCTGTACTCCTCCTGAGTAGCAGACTGTGGATGCCAAGTTAGGTGTCTTTGCTGCACTGCCTTCCATCTCGTCTCCCAGCCACATAGGATGTCCAGCCTCTTCCAAACTGCTCCTACACTGAGTTTATGTTTGACAGATTGATTAATTTTACATCCAGCTTTTGCTCAATAGAGCTATCCCAAGTAACCCGAGCTGGGCAACTGGACACTGTCAGACAGTAGCTTATTGACCCAGGGCTTGCTGTGCTTTAGGTCAGGCACACAATGGACAATAGGGACACACAGACCCCTCCCACCATTAGCATGGGTCCCTGTCAAAGGATGCAGTAGACCTTGTCATCAAACCAGTTATCCCTGGCAAATACCCATGCCCATTTTTGGTGATGCAGTCAACATGACTAAATCACCTACAGCCAATTTCTACACTGTCAAGTGGCTAGCCCTGACATGGCATGCAGACTGCGACCCATATTTTTTTGGAGGATACTGTGCATCACAGCTTATGCCTACAGTGGTTGGTCTACACACCTCTTCCCCCAAAAGACACCACCTATTGTCTGTGCTGTTGCCTATGACTCCATTTGGAGGAAACACCCAGCTTGGTTTCTGAAGGTAGGAGGAACCCCTACAGAGACAAAGACAGAACATGCAAACTCCACACAGGCATTGGCCAGAGGTCAGGATCAAACTGCCTACCTTGTGCATGGAGGCAAAAACCTCAACCATTATGCCAACTGAGCTCCTTGATATCTCCTTCAGTTTCTGAATATCATTACAGAATCTTTTAAATATATTTGTCTTAGGTACCAATACATTCAAACAATTTGGAACACTTTAATAACATATTATTTAAGCATTTATTCACCTTTTCACCTATTGCTTTACTTTGGGTCTCTGGTATACTATACAATCTTAGGTGTTCCTTTACTCCTGGCATAGTCTGAATATGATGTTGTATTGAATCAGATAGCTCACAAAAAATGTATTTTCAGTAAGAACTCTTTCACTTATTGTTTCTGTCCCTTAGACAACATTTCATCTCTCTGAACAATAATTCAGTGGGTCCATACTTTTGGTGACTTCATCAGCTCCCAAGCTGACCACAGAAACCTCAGCTTCTCTCTGTAGTTTTCACATATTTATGTGATATATCTGCTGTGATCTTCTCTTTCCAGGTAATTTTATGCTGTACGTCATTTCATTCATTTATGCGATGACTGCAAAGGGTCCTTGCCACCTTGCTAGGAACTTATTTTCAGCAGGTAACACTAACACTTTGTCCCCTGCTTTAAGCTTCTTGAATCTGACATTCTTATTAAAAACACTCTGTTGCATCTTTTGTGTTCTTTATATATGTTGCTTAACTATCGGCATAAATGTTTAAACTTATCTTGCAAGTCTGCAGAGTGTGATATCACTCTTCTATTGCGGATTTTTGCTTTCTCCCAAGTCTCCCTTGCTATGTATAGTATGGTGCACAAGCCTAGGGGTACCTACCATGTAGTAACTCAGAGATAAATCCTGTTGAAGTACCTCTCTTACTAAAAAAAAATAGAGGTAAGGAAGTAACTGTCTCCAACTTTTATCATCTTTTCTATGGCAGTTAGCCTTGATGTCAAAGCTTTATTAAAGCACTCTACTCACGCATCATTTTGAGAGTGATGTAATAAAGTTTTTAACTGTTTTACTTTAAAACACTGGCAAAGCTGGAATATTGCCCTGAATATAAATGTAATTCCCTGCTCTATGAGTATAAATTTGGATATCCCTACCCTGGAGAAAAGGAACACTAGTTCCTTGGCTATTGACTTAGCATGTGCTTTTTGTTATAGTACTGCTTCAGGAAATTTAATGGCATCTTTAGTAATTGATTAAATGCTTTGGTAGCCAATACTAGACTTTATTAACAAACCCATAAGATCCATGGCTATCACCTAGAAATGGATCCCTGTACTAGGCATATGCAATAACAGACTTCTGAACTCAGGATTTGGTGCCATCCTTTGACAATATGAGCAAGTGGCACAGATGTTTTCAATCTCTTTCCATCAGGCCAACAAACTCTTAACTAAAATTCTAATTTTAGATTTGTCCATCCCTAACTGCCTTTTCAAAATATGGTTATATATGTGTTTCATCTCAAGTATTCTAAAAGGATTTTAAACAAACAGTTAGTGTAATAGTTGTCTTTCTTCTTGCTGTACAGACATTCTTAGATTTATGGGTATTTTGCCTTCTACTATGGCTTAATTTTTTCTCATTCTTCTTATCATCCTCTCAGTGCGTTTTTTTTTTTTTAATTTTCATAATTTATCTGTAAATCAGTCAAATTAGGAAGACTTTTGTCAGTACTCTGACATGAATTAGAGAGAACTCCACTCTTTAACTACAAATGCACAGTTTGGCTACCTTAGCTGTATCTCAAAGAAAGTATGCTAAATTTATCACTTATTTTATTTCATTTTGGTACATTTCAGTACCACCATGTTGGTTATAAATCCCATTCTTCAGAGGCATAGGATTTACAATTTCATTACAAGCTCAATAGTTAAAAATCACTGTTTTGTAAGGAAGAAAACTACTTATTAAACATTTTTTTAGCAACATGTCCCCTATTGCCACATCTGAAACATATTATTTCAGTTGATGACAGTCTCTGGGTGTTCAGAAACATATGTGCAATAGTTACAAACTTAGCATGCTTAGGTCTAAACACTTTATTTACTTCTAACCTTTCAATTAGTGTAACCAATTTGCTAGTTCTCTTAGGTTCACTCTGAAAAGCCCATGTACAGAGATTATTTGAGAATGCCCTTTCAAATTTATCAATAGCTAGATACCATTTTATTGCTTAATTCAGGCTCTAACTGCAGGCTTAAAACATACTTTAAATCAGCCATTTTATTGCTTACCATTTTACGTGAATTAAATATTCACTTGTGAACCTTCAAAGCATGTGTTTTAGAAGACACACTAACTCTAGTAAGCAGTTTGGTACTTGCGTATTATCGCAACCAGATTTTCGAAGTCACATAATTCAGCGTGTTAGTGCGAAAACAGGTATGTCACTGTTGAAAGGGTTGTGTAAAGAGTTAAGTAGTACTGTGTCACATCGAGAATGAGGCAGCAGGAGGAATAACGGTGAAATTTCGTACTCCTCCATGGTGCACCTCCTGTCTTTTGTGAACTTCACAGTGGCAACGTGCTGCACAAATCCTGCATTCCCGATTACCGATTGTAACTCTTTATAGTGCATGGGGTTGTATGGGTACAAACAGGTAACAAATGGGGTTTCACTGTTTTTTAAAACCATGAAAGCATTTACCAACTGCTGTGTCACACACACAGAGTGCATATCATTACAGAAAAACAACTCGGGGACTGATGTGTGTAAACCACCACAAAGGCAGCTACATTTTTTAACTAAGTACTTCAGAGTTTCGACTGAATTAACATGCCTTCTGAGAGACCAGACTGTAACAGGGATGGGTGACAACTGATCACATACCTGCAAATGGAGTTTTCAAAATAAGGGAGTCAGTTTCTCTCAACGAGCCATGTTCCTGATTACTTGTCTTGTTGGTAACGTCATGACTTTCATGACTTGTAACACTGATGACTGCAAAACAGCAGTCAGCTGTATAGGTCGGGAAAGGACGCTACCAGGGAACAGGAATTTTTCTGTTATTCGCCTTCCTGTGTGAAAAACAAACTGTACAAATTATGGAATTTTGGAAATCTGGTTGCGATAATAAGCAAGTACCATTTCCTTTTTAGTTTTTTATAGTCTATATGGTCAGCATCTTCAATTTCCATATATGCTTTAAGGGCATTGCATGTTGGCAGTGAAGAAAATATTTTGGACTGATACCATGTATCTTACTATAATTATTTATACTCAGCTTCCTTAGAGTTGGGGTGCATTAGGGTAGCTAGTAAAGAGGCTAATAAAGTCATCAGTTGCTGGAGACTGGCCAAATGCTTGCTGGTCATCTCATTCCTCTCTTATAGTGTGACTTCTACTGAAGATCTACAATAACAAGAAAAAAACTTAGCAAATAATGCTGAAGCTAGCCTAAAAACAAACACCTAAATCATGAAAAGAAATCTTCAGCTAAACACCACGGCTTCTTCTCTGCTGAAAAAACACTTCTTCCAGAAAAATGTAGAGATGAAAACAGCCACTTTATTCAAAGAACAGACAGAAACGATGAATGCTTTCGGCTAAAATAGACTTCTTCAGATCATAACAAAGCAATCATCTAGACAGTTTAAAAACATGTAACAACCAATCACAGTCATTGTGAGAAGCTTATGAGCCAATAAAAAACAATTACGACTATCTAAAACATTAATTTATGCCTCTTGCTATTAGAAGTCTTTCATAAAACAGAGGACCAATCACTGCGAAGGGGAAGGGAAAATGCAAAACATTAGAAGTAATATTTATAATTGTATGTAAACAGTTATTAATAACATATATAAAATCATTAAAAGGTATTAAATCCCATAGATTATTAATGATCAGATAACACTTTGTTTCTTGAATGACAATAACATAGAAATGGGAATCAGGACAATTTCCGCCTCAAAACAAAACTGTTATTAAGATTTCTTGAACATTTATTTTTATGAAATTTATGATAAACTATTCAGATTAACTGTTATTAAGATGTAGTTTTGAGAGATTTGTAAATTATGTATGTGGTTATTTGCAATCGTATTTCTACGGTCTCTTCAACGTATCATCATTCTTTTGACAAGTGATTTATGATTGGTTATTAGTTCTAAGTTCATAATATGATTGGTTAACAATAGGACAGGTACATTGGCTTATGCCTCTAAGGGAGAGACCAATACTGAGCTCCTTTTATATAATTTATTCTCGTAAAACTTAGTGATAAGCTGAATGGTTCTGTTTTGTTTTGTCAACGCGTTATATTTTATATATATATATATATATATATATATATATATATATATATATATATTTCTTATATGGACATTTGCTGAAGGTTATTTGTGTTTGAATCTGCTTTAGCGATTGTGCGTACTTTAAAATTAGTTATTGGTTTTATGGGGTTTACATTTTGAAGGATTACACTACTGTTAGCTGCTACATATATATAGGTTTGGATTAAGGAACCATATATTCTTTTGTTTTCAGTCAGCGCAATTGCATGTTGTAGAACTTTAGTTAATGTTTAGGCATAGGAACTGCTTAGTGTCCTATTATTGGTTGCCAGTTCCAAGCTTACAATATGATTGGTTAAGTGTAGAACATCAGCAATAGGCATATGCCTATTAGGGAGAGACCAATGCAGATCTCTTTTTATGTAATTTATTCTCTTAAGGTTCAGTGATAAGCTGAACGTCTAAGTAAAAAATGTTTCAGATGTGTATTTCAATATATTGTATGTATAAATATATATATATATATATATTTATATATATATATATATATATATATATATATATATATATATATATATATATATATTCTTCTGTTTTATATGGACATCTATTGAAGGTGATTTATGTTTTGTTTTATGTTTAAAGGTGTGCCGTACTTTATGATCAGCTACTGGTTCTATGGGACCTACGTTTTTATTTGCAGAAAAAAAGACAGAAAATCCACCCAAGGATGGCCAATCAACGAAATCCACAAGAGTTCCAATTAAAATATAGTCCTTTAATACGAATAAAACTTCAACTTGAAAATAAAATGAAAAATAAAAAAACTCAAAACTGTCCCTTGAAGATATCCGATAAGCGCTTTTGACTGTTGTCTTCCTCAGATCGTATAAGACACTAGGGACTTCCATTTCCTTTTATATATGAAATTCTATACTGTTTGACCAATCACCATTGATGAATACTTGGCAGCATCCAATTCTATCTTGTTATCTCAAGATTAATTTGCATGTAATCAACTCTATGCTTCTGTTTCCCACCTTTATTGAGTATGTAAATTAGATGTTCCAGTCCTTCATTTTGATTGGATGTATATTGTATTATTGATGATAATGTGAGCAAAGTCAGTATTACTCTTCCATTTTCCTTTAATTCTCAAGACCAATAACATTTGGCGCTGTTCTAAATGATGTAGTATCCAAAGTAAATATAAGCATTCATAAACACTCCAAATATTAAATCTTCGAAGAAATTTGTGAATATAACTTTCTATTCATTACTATGCTATGCAGGTATGATGGATCTTTACCTGCATAATCAAAATAATGCCACTTAAAATTATGAAATTACAATAAGTATCCTTCAACTAAATTATGTCACATTTCGAAATATACAACCAATGCCTGCTTCAGATGTTATCTCTAAAATACCAAAGTCTTGCCAAAAACAGGAAAGTGTGTGGATAGAACAGCAACGCTAACTGTTCACTTTCCAATCTCTTTCAAGCAAAGGCAACATCCAATCCTATCTTGTTATCTCAAGATTAATTTGCATGTAATAACTCTATGCTTCTGTTTCCTGACTTTATTGAGTATGTAAATTAGATGTTCCAGCCCTTCATTTTGATTGGATGTATATTGTGTTATTGATGATAATGTGAGCAAAGTGAGTATTACTCTTCCATTTTCCTTTAATTCTCAAGACCAATAACAGGTGGTGCTGTTCTAAATGATGTAGTATCCATAAGTAAATAGAAGCATTCATAAACACTCCAAATATTAAATCTTCAAAGAAATTTGTGAATATAACTTTCTATTCATTACAATGCTATGCAGGTATGATGGATCTTTACCTGCATAATCAAAATAATGCCACTTAAAATTATGGAATTACAATAAGTATCCTTCAACTAAATTATATCACATTTCGAAAAATACACCCAATGCCTGCTTCAGATGTTCTCTAAAATACCAAAGTCTTGCCAAAAACAGGAAAGCGTGTGGATAGAACAGCAACGCTAACTGTTCACTTTCCAATCTCTTTCAAGCAAATGAGGTTAATTACTTCCCTTTTTTCATAAATATTTTAGTTCTTTCAACTAACATCAAAGACTTTGATTTTGTCACTGAAAGTGACATCAACAGGTATTAAACCATTGGTAGCATGATCTTATTTTTCGTTTAATCATTAATGTAAGAGTTCATTCCTTTACAAATAAAAAATATATAAAATATGAGGAAAATAATGTTCAATAAGCAAGCAGTATAATATCCTTTAACAATGGCTAGAATAAATTTGGCCTTAATTAGGTAAAATTCATTTGATGTTACTATCATCAGACAAAATTCAAATTACAGGTTTGTCATATGGATGGCGCAATAGTTTTGTTGTTATATACTTCTTCTGTTCTTAAATATGAAAGTAACTTTCATCATTATATTCTCTTCATTCCTTAATATAAGGATGTATTCTTTTTATTAATAAAGATATGAAGAAGATGTTGTTGGCCAATAAGCGGGCAATGAAATGTCCTTTGACAAAAGCTGAAAAATGACTTTGGTCTCAGTCAGATAATGCTCACATAGTATTGTCTTTGTCAGTTGACTTTAAAGTTGTAAATTTATAGATGGCACAGTGTATTAACTACACTTTACATCTTCTGTTCTTCAAAACAGGTTTAAGGGGGACTATGTTATTTAAACCAGGGGGTTGATCTGCCCTCAGGTTAATAATCCATTTTGTTTCTTTCAGCTCTGTCAAAGTCTCAATGTCCCCTTTGCGTGAACCAGAGAAAGCTCTATCAATGACTTTAAATAGAAACTTGTGATTTTTATTAATAACAACATGTTGTGCCAACGCATTATGTATTTCCTTGTTCTTAATATCCAATTGATGTCTCTGTACCCATCTTTTGAAGCATTGGTTAGTTTTTCCTATATAGAATGATGTACAAACCTCACAGGTAGCTAAATATACAACATCCAAGGTTTTACATGTTGCTTTGATGTTAAAAATATAATATTTCCCTGTAACCGGATGTGTAAAGTGGTTGCTGTCATCTATCACACAACAGATATTACAATTCCCACATTTTATTGTTCCTTTCCATCCTATTATTGTATTTGGTGTCTGGATGTTAGTACATAATAATCTTTATATATTTTTCTTGTTTTTGAAACAGAATCTAGGTCTCTCTCCAACTATAGCTTTTAGATGTGGATCTTGTGTAAGCACTGGCCAAAATTGATTAATTATCTTAGTAATCTGAGCATTATCTGAACTATATGTTAGAGATACTCTCACAAAGGTATCATTTGATTCAACATAATTTTGTCTTATGTTCCCATTGGATTGTAGGTCTTTCTCCTTATAACCACGGGCCTTCAAGTTGTTACGCAAGAAGTTTATTTCTTTAATTCTATTTTCTTCTCAATTGCAACGTTTGTGAATCCTATTTGTTTCGTTTTTATTTGAATGATCATATCACTGTTAGTTGCCAATCTATATAAGTTTGGATTAAGGAACTATACATTTTTCTTTATTTGTTTGAGTTCCACCTTTTAATAGTTATTGATCCACTTCTTCCGTATGATGACATTGATAGGCTTGAAGATCTTGCTATTAGATGCGCCGAAAATGTATTTTGACTTTTTGTTTTGAGGCAGAAATCGCCTGATTCCCGTTTCTATGTTATCGTTATTCAAAAAACAAAGTGTTATCTGATCATGAATAATCTATGGGATTTAATGCCTTTTAATGATTTTATATATGTTATTAATAATTGTTTACATACAATTGTAAATATTACTTATAATGTTTTGCATTTTTCTTTCCCCTTCGCAGTGATTGGTCCTCTGTTTTATGAATGACTTATAATAGCAAGAGGCATAAATGAATGTTTTAGATAGTAGTAATTGTTTTTTATTGGCTCATAAGCTTCTCACAATGACTGTGATTGGTTGTTACATGTTTTTAAGCTGTCTAGATGATTACTTTGTTACGATTTGAAGAAGGCTATTTTACTCGAAAGCGCTCATCGTTTCTGTTTGTTCTTTGAATAAAGTGTCTGTTTTCATCTCTACATTTGTCTGGAAGAAGTGTTTTTTCAGAAGAGAAGAAGCCGTGGTGTCTAGCCGAAGATTTCTTTTTATGAAGATCTACAATATGCTGATCCGTATTACTGTCAGTTTGCACAAGAATCTACATAAGTTTCTTCATTTTGTTTGACAAAAAGAGAGCAGTTCACTCAGCAAGCAAATGTTCAATTCGCTTGCTCTCTCTGTTTTAGGTGTTGCAACACAGACAGAGCAGCAGCTCTCTTTCTTTGCAAGTAGGTAAGCCAAATCACAATGAATCAGCACTTTCAAGCAGAAATACGGGAAATGTTGTTAGCTGAAGATAGGCTCCTGAAGTTGTGGGGCTGGGGAAGTGTTAAGAGAAAAAGTTTTAAAACATACTGTTATTTGTCTCTTTCTCCCATCTAGCAAAATGAATATGCTATTTGCTGAAGTGTTGGTAAGAAAAGGTCATTGAACCATGTTTATTAAAGATGGGCTTTACCTATGATAGATGTAGTTTGCTTATGAACTTGAATAACATCTGTTTTCTATACTTCTGAATAAAGAAAGCTAATTGCAGTTAAATGAAAGCTTGATAAAAGGACACACGGCTGAGTAAGAGTTAATTTACTGAGGCAGGCTGTGTGCCCTGGAAAATTCCAGCTACCATTGTTGAACTAAGTATTCTGTACCTTTTTGAACATTCTGTACTAACTTGAGGTTTTGAGGTAAACATTCTACACTAGCTGTGGTTTTGAGGTAAAGCATTCTTTTCTGAGTTAATTTGTGTTCCTAGATGTTTTTCATAGCCAACTGTCAACTGTCAGAAATGTAACAAAAGCTATTTTGGCTAGTGACAGGAAAGTATAAAAGTTGATGTCAGTAAACATGCTGATCAGATTGAGATCATCTTGGCCAACATGCTGCTGCAATCTGGTTAGCTGCAAATAAAGAAGTTTTTCATCACCTGAGGCAGATGTGACTCGCTTGAATTTTTTCTTCTGACATTTTGGTCCTTCGGACCGGAAACCTCTACGAAGATACGGATCAGGCTAACAGAGAGACCGAAAAACCTGCGCAGGTGAGGGTTTCTTATCTTAAGATTCCCTCGACGGAAAGCCCTCTGACTGATTTGTCATTGGAAAAAGGCTGGCCGCTCTCTGATCCCTATCTGAGGGACGGTTTCCGAACCAAAAGGGGAAACAGAGTTTTATCTGGTTCAGGTAGGATGAAAAATAAATTTTTCATTTAATTTAATTTAACCTTGTCGACAGGGGGTTTATTTTTAGTTAAGGGTGGGTAGGAATAATTGTTAAGATTATTTTGTTTGGATTACTTGTTAATTTGTTAGGATTACCTGTTATTTTGTTAGGATCCCCGTTAAGATAGCCCCATTTTGTAATAAGCCCTGTAAAAATAATTTTGATGCAGTCCTAAAATATACAGTCCTAAAATAAGAAATCTAGGAAAACATGGGTTCAAGTTGCTGCAAGTGTGAGAGTGATGCCTGTTTAAATGTTGATGCTAAGTATATGAAAAGTTTAAACAAAAATAATGTTCAATTTTTGAAGAAGTGGAAGTTGAAATATGATTTTGATGGTACACTGAATAAGAATGCCTGTGCAAAATTGGTTAGAGATTTGAAAAGAGATGCAGGAACTAGAACTTAAAAGCAGAGACAATTGGGATTTCCCCAAGCACAAAAATGGTTAGAAGAAGCAAATAAACGAGCTATAAAAGAAAAACAGTGTCAGAAAAAAGAGAAAATAAATCAAAAGGGATCACTGGTGCCAAGTGGAAAAGTAGCTTTATTTTTAGATAAGGAGGATGAGCATACAGTTTGTGCAGTACAAAGGCAGGCAACCGCCCCACCGTATGGTGAAATTGCTGCTGCCACACTGGGGGAACCTCCTCAATATCAGTCTGAAGATGTGGGATCTGTACAGCAGGGTGGGTTATTAGCTGCTCAAGGAAATGTTGTGACCTCCAATTTACCCACAAATTCCCGTAGTACCTAAGGTTGCTTTGCAACAGGTAGACCAACCTATGCAGTTAAGGTCAGGACCAGCAGGACAAGGACATTGGGCTATTAAACTTTCTGACCATTCAGAAGCTCTTCCCTTAATACAAGTTGCAAACCCACAAGCAGGAGATGTTGGACAAGAACCAACTATTTTAGTTTATCGTCCCTGGGCTAGAGAGGATATAAAACGAGCTACGGATGGTATTCCTCATCCCAAGGTTAATTTTCAAAGTTTTCTGAGGACATAGTTGGTATGCGTTTAAGTTATCATCTAAATGGTTTAGAAGTAGAACAAGTAGTGCGACAAATCTTAGGTCCAGATTGGCACTTAGTTTGTGATACTTGGACATGTAAGGCAGATGACGGCACTACATTAAAGCATAATTCTGGGGTGTTAGACACATGAGTCACTGATCTGTTAAAGAGAATTTCTGATAAGTGGTGTCCAAGAGCAGATTGGACAGTAATAAATCAGTGCATCCAAAATGATGATGAATCTGTAGATCACTATATTGTAAGATTGACAGAAGTGTTCAATAACCATTGTGGAATGACAATTCCGCAGGATCAGACCAATGATAGTCCGTATGAACAGCAATTGAAAAATGCTTTTCTTAAAGGTTGTAAGGCTCCGATAAGTAGTTTTATAACTAAGCATATGGTAGATCATAGAACATGTACACTGCAGCCTTTGTTTGAATATGCACGGCATGCTGAGTGACATTTCAATCTAAAAAAGAAAAAGAAAGTACAAGTGTTAGCAGTAGGGGATGATGGTGGGATATTCCTAGTACAGGACCAAAGGGGGCAAGGGCACCGTGGTGGAGTAAAAAAACGTGGGGGCCCGCAATGGGACACGTTAAATGAACCGGGTGGACATTCAGCCTATAGGGAAAGGTTAAAATGTGGAGAATGTTTTAAATGCGGTAGACGTGAGCATTTCGCTGCCGACTGTGAAGAGTGGCAACATCCCCCACAGCTTACGAACAAGGGCTCCGCATGACTATATGATAGTAAAGAAAAGTGCCATCTTCATTATGGGGAAAATGAAGAGGCAGACACTCTCTACGATGAATGTCAGAACACTCTAATGGAAGGGCGGGATTGTGACTGTGAAGTCATAAACCTGGCAAATTTGGGTATTGCTATGCATCTAGATCAGAAACCCATGATAGAGGGACAAAAAGTGGAGTTTTTATGTGAGTCAGGTGCATCACGTACACTTTTGGGTCCAGCAGTTCTGCCTCCGAACTGCGAAACAGATGAGTTTGTCCTTGTAAAAGCGGCAAACGGGAAAATTTATAAGGAACCACTGTCTCATCCTCTACTGTTCACAGATCCACAAACAAACCAAATTGTTAGGTGTAGGGTAATTATATCAAAAGTTTGTCCAGTTAATTTGCTAGGAAGAGATTTGATGCATGTGTTTGGAATAGCGGCAATTCCCACACCTAAAGGTATTGAGGCAAAAAGGTTAGCGGATGGCTTAGTAGTACAGGGAGTACAAGACTTGTTTTACTGGTATAGCCTAGACTTGATTTCAGATGGCCCGGGGAGGGTTGATACAGAGTTGATCAATCTAGCTCTAAGTAAATCTAGGAGCGGGTCACCGCAGGTTGTGGCGCACTTACATTGTACAATGTTCTATAAGGCCCCTGGTCCGGATAAAGAATTTGAAAAATAATTCTTTAAGCACAAGTGTGCAAGGATAATTTTGAATGATATGTTTTGGGATATGCAAGGTAATACAGTAGTAACCTGTACTTTGACTAAGGAAATGAGTTCTTTATATTGCTCAAGTTATAGCCCACATATCTCAGTTACTAAAGCAGTGGAGACACATTGGGTAGATTTGGTGAAAAAGGTAACGATTTGGAACACAATGTCTGAAAGTCAGTTGAAAAATCAACAGATCCAGGTACAAAGATTAAATTGGGTGACTTGGGCATGACCAAGTGTGCACCTCAGGGATGACAAAACAGAAATGGCATGACAAATCCTCCTAACTCAAGAGGAAGATAGTGCGTTAAGTGCCTTGCCTGTAGATTTATGGTCAAAAGGTAAAGGGGATGTAGGATTAATGAAAACAGCAGGTGAAGTTTGTATAACTGCAAAGTCAGGTTTTAGACCTCGTAAGCACCAATATCCACTAAGTAAGCAAACAGAGGAAGGAATTAAACCAGTTATTGAACAGCTAAAACAGGTAGGAATTCTTGTTGAATGCCCAGATTCACCCTGCAATACTCTGTTGTTTCCTGTAAAGAAACCAGATGGGTCATGGAAGTTG
The DNA here is from genome assembly GCF_019279795.1 of Protopterus annectens. Classification (NCBI taxonomy): domain Eukaryota; kingdom Metazoa; phylum Chordata; order Ceratodontiformes; family Protopteridae; genus Protopterus; species Protopterus annectens. Next base: position 765,248,917 of record NC_056728.1, on the reverse strand, counting down.
GTTCAGGATTTACAAGCAGTTAATTCAGCTGTGATCCCAAGAGCACCGGTGGTCCCAGACCCCTATACATTACTTAATGATTTACTACCTCAGCACAGATATTTTTCTGGCATAGATATAAGCAATGCCTTTTTCTCCATACTACTACACAAGGAGAGTAGATTTTGGTTTGCATTCACTTTCCAAGGTAAAAGATGCACATACACCAGATTGACACAGGGTTATTGCGAGAGTCCGACAATATTCGTACAAGAAATGGCTGCGAATTTAGCTCAGTTTGTCCCCCCAGAGGGAAGCCAGGTTCTGTTGTATGTAGATGATATTTTGTTGGCCTCACCCACGCAGGAAGGTTGTAAAAGGGATACCCTAGCCCTTCTTAGTTTTTTAGCTGAGCAAGGACATAAAGTAAATAAAGAGAAGTTACAACTGTGGGAAGCACAAGTAAAGTACTTGGGTTATTTAGTCTCGCAGGAAGGTAGACAATTGGAAAATAAAAGAAAACAAGCAATTCTTGAAGCACCTATGCCTACGACTAAGCGGGAGTTCATGTCGTTTTTAGGTGTGACTAATTTTTGTAGAAGTTGGATCCCTAACTATGCTGAGGAAGTAGGGCCATTGACCGCACTGATCTATGACACTCCCATGGCAGCTAAAAGTAATATACAGTGGACAGATAAGGCAATACAAGCATTTAATAGAATTAAGCAATTGATAGCAGGATCCTCTGTTTTGGGTTTTCCAAACTATTCTAAGCAGTTTGTACAAATGGATGATTGTAAGGGAGGATATATGACTTCGGTTCTGGTACAAGTACATGGGGATAAACAGAGACCAATAGCTTTTTATTCCTCCAGATTAGATCCTGTTGCAAGGGCATTGCCGCATTGTGTTCAAGCTGTAGTGGCAGCCGCCATGGCAGTGCAAGCCTCAGCATCATTAGTTTTGTTTCACATATTAAAATTGCGAGTTCCACATTCAGTAGCTACCATACTTTTGCAAGATAAGATAAACTTTTTATCTCCTAGTCGACATTTCTCGTGTATGACAGTGCTGCTGACACAGCCACATATGACCATAGAAAGATGTACTACTCTTAACCCGGCGACACTTTTGCAGACTCCAGAAGAAGGTACTCCACACGTTTGTTTAGAGAGAATTCATGACAAATTACTTCCCCGACCAGATTTAACGGATATTCCATTGGTAGATTCTGATCTTGTTTTGTTTGCAGACGGATCAGCAAAGAAGGACACTGTAGGAAGAACACTAGTAGGGTATGCTGTCACCACAGAAACTGAAGTTTTAGAAGCAAAAGGATTGTCAAATATTTATTCTGCCCAAGCAGCTGAGTTAGTGGCTTTGACTCGAGCTTGTACCTTAGGGGAGGGTAAAAAAGTGACAATTTATACAGATAGTCAATATGCTTTCTCCACTGTACATGTTTTCGCTCAACAATGGAAGAATAGAGGAATGGTTACAGCGACAGGCAAACCAATAAATCACAGAGATTTAATTTTACAGTGGTTAGATGCAGTGCAACTACCACTTCAGATAGCAATATGTAAATGTTCCACACATACTAACAAAAAAGATCCTGTCTCCAGGGGAAATGCCCTTGCTGATATGGCTATAAAAAAGGCAGCTCAAGAAAATGATTTGCTTTTACATGACAATGATTTAGAGCCTGGACACCTCTTAGACTTAGAGACACTAAAAGTAATACACTGACGACACAGAAAGAAAAATGTTGTTGGGTAAAATATGGTATCACTCAACAGGATGGGTTGTATAGGGCATCAGATGGCAAAATGGTATTACCCTCAAACCTTTTTAGGTATGCTGCATTGGTTAGCCATGGACCTGCCCATGTAGGAGTACAAACAATGGTTCAAACAGTGTCTAAGGTGTTTTGGTGTAAAGGATTTTCAACTTATGCAAAGCAATTCTGTTTATCTTGTTTATTATGTGCAAAGTATCATGCTCAGGGGGGAGTTAAAAAATCTCAGCAGGCATTCCCTACCCCTCCATATCCATTCCACACACTCTGTATGGACTTTATTGAGTTAACACCTTCAGAGGGAAAAAGGTTCTGTCTAGTTATAATTGATGCTTTTTCTAAGTGGGTAGAAGCTTTTCCAGTAAAGCATCCTGATGCACACACAGTAGCAAAGCTTTTGACAGCAGAAATAATTCCCCGATTTGGCCTTCCAAGGCACATTTATAGTGATAATGGGTCTCGTTTTGTAAACCAGATTGTGCAGAAGTTGGGTCAAATGTTTCAAATTGATCTCAAACACCATTGCGCTTACCATCCGCAGTCAGCTGGACTGGTGGAGAGACACAATGGTGTCCTGAAGAGTAAACTTCGCAAACTGATGGCAGAAACGCATAGATCCTGGACTGCGTGCCTTCCATTGGCACTCCTGTACATGCGAATCTCACCCTTCTACAAAGGACTTACACCATTTGAACTTTTGTTTGGGAGACCATATTACGTCCCACAGTGGCAAGGATTGTTGCCAGCGGAACGTGAGGGGGGTGAGGATCTGGCGGATTATATGAAGAAGCTGCTAAATGTCAAGTCTCTTGTAACCAATGACTCCTTTGCAGATTCCAGAAGTGAAACCTTGTTAAGCGTGGCACCGGGGACTGGGTGTGGATCCGAATTGTGAAGAGAAAGAACTGGTCATCCCCCAGGTGGGAAGGCCCATACCAAGTACTTATCTCGACACCTACGGCTGTAAAGATTGCAGAGAGGACTTTGTGGATTCATATCACCCACTGTAAAAAACTTAAGACTTTTCCTTCTACCATTGATGTTTGTCAGACTCCATCGGACCCCTGAACGCAAAGTCTGACTACAAAGGAAGGATGGCCATGTTCAACTGGTACTTGATGATGATTTTGGTGGTGAAAGTAAATATGTCCATACGAGAAGGAACAGTTGTGAGAGAAAAAGGAATGGTGGTGCTGCAAGCGCAAACAGGTGTTACTACTGTGTTTAAGGTAAAAGTTTTTGAAGGAATTTTGGACTGTTCTAAATGGAACAATAATGATTTCTTGACTCGTACAAAATACTTGTGCAATAGAGACTGTACGTCCTGGTCAAATGTTTGGTGGTCAACAGATGTGAATGGATGGGAAACAAGTGGTGCAGTGATACCAGAGGAAGATAAAAGCAGACAACAAAGAATAAAAATTGCGCATTTCCAAGGTACCGAAATAATTACTATAACCATTGTGTCACCACAAGAAAGTGATTCAGGAGTTTATGAAATCGGAGTGTCTCTTCCAATTGGAAGTGATCCTTTGGGGACCCTCCAACTTTAAGTACAAAGCCTTAAAAATGCTACAAGTAAAGCAGATTTTGCCTTCACAGAAGAAGAACAATTGTTACTCAAGACGGGATTCGTACACCATAATGAATTTTTGTCTTGGGTTAGATATAGTACCCGAGAAGTACATCGTGAGAACTGTGTTTCTTGTGCTGAAGGTAAACAGCAACTAGCGACAGTCCCATTAATGCAAGATGAAGGTAACCTAACATGTTTGTTGAAATTATTCTTCAACAAAACTGAAGACAAATGCAAAAATGAAACTCAGCATTTTCCAGTCATAAGCAAAGTTGAGAAACCGCCTACAGCGATTTCCTATCCAGGTTTGTATATGTGCATTTCCAGAGATGGTACAGGAAAGAATTATGGAAATATGGGACAGAACTATTGCAATGTTACTGTGAATGGCAATGAGAATCCATTTCTGGAGAACCAAACTCATAGTTTAGCAGATGTATGATGGTTATGTGGAGACAACAAACTCAGATCAAGGCTTACGATTCCCTGGAAAGGAACTTGTGCACTCGTAAAGTTAATTCTGCCATTCTACATTTTCCCAGTTCCAGCAAGCAATTTCGTAAGAGAACCAGAAATAAAGCTGAGGTGGTTGAATAAGAGAAAAAGAGAGGCACCGAAGCAATCCTTCGATAGTGGTGTCTACATCAATAGCATTGGCATACCAAGAGGCATGCCTGATGAATACAAAGCAATAAACCAAATAGCAGCTGGTTTTGCATCCATCTTTGTCTGGATTCAACCCAATAAGAATGTGGACTGGATCAACTACATTTACTATAACCAGCAGCGTTTTGTGAACTATACCAAAGATGCATTAAAAGGTGTTGCTGAACAACTGGAGGCCACTTCGCAGGTGGCATGGCAGAATCGAATTGCATTGGATATGCTCCTGGCCAAAGAAGGAGGAGTTTGCAGGATGTTTGGGACTTACTGTTGTACGTACATCCCAAACAACACTGCCCCTGATGGGAGCATCACTTGAGCTTTGAAAGGTTTGGAAATGTTATCCGAAGAATTGGCAGAGAACTCTGGGGTAAATAATCCCTTTACAGACTTTCTACGAGCGTGATTTGGAAAATGGAGTCATCTCATCAGCAGTTTCCTGGTGTCCGTCAGAGTCGCTGTGGCTATCGTGGTGGTATGTGGTTGCTGTTGTATACCCTGTATCAGAGGTCTTCTACAAAGACTGGTTGATACTGCTGTTACGAAGACGATGTACCAGCAGTTGCAACAGACTGGTGAAAGTGAATACATTGAATTGTGACTTTTGCAAATGTTTTGAAGTTTAAAAGTTTGTCTTGCAAATGAAGTAATGTATGCAAAGAAAAACTTAGTTTTTACCATATATTGCTGAAATAAAAAGACAAATAAAAGTGTTTTGAGGGGGGAAATGTTAAGAGAAAAAGTTTTAAAACATACTGTTATTTGTCTCTTTCTCCCATCTAGCAAAATGAATATGCTATTTGCTGAAGTGTTGGTAAGAAAAGGTCATTGAACCATGTTTATTAAAGATGGGCTTTACCTATGATAGATGTAGAACTTGAATAACATCTGTTTTCTATACTTCTGAATAAAGAAAGCTAATTGCAGTTAAATGAAAGCTTGATAAAAGGACGCACGGCTGAGTAAGAGTTAATTTACTGAGGCAGGCTGTGTGCCCTGGAAAATTCCAGCTACCATTGTTGAACTAAGCATTCTGTACCTTTTTGAACATTCTGTACTAACTGAGGTTTTGACGTAAACATTCTGCACTAGCTGTGGTTTTGAGGTAAAGCATTCTTTTCTGAGGTAATTTGTGATCCTAGATGTTTTTCATAGCCAACTGTCAACTGTCAGAAATGTAACAAAAGCTATTTTGGCTAGTGACAGGAAAGTATAAAAGTTGATGTCAGTAAACAAGCTGATCAGATTGAGATCATCTTGGCCAACATGCTGCTGTAATCTGGTTAGCTGCAAATAAAGAAGTTTTTCATCACCTGAGGCAGATGTGACTCGCTTGAATTTTTTCTTCTGACAGGAAGCCACCTGAAACACTCCTATTATAACCCAACACTTCTGCCACAACCACAAGTAAATCATGGTTAGGAAAAGGGAGATTCTTTTAGTGGTTGAAGTGCAGTTTGTTTACAGTTCAGGTATGAAATACAGTTTATTTACCGTGCAAGAATGTCAACTCAAAGTTACTTTCAGCAAAAGTATACTTCTCAAGACACTTGAAGATCAGATTGGATTGCAAAATCTCTCAGAAATCCAGTAGTTTGCGTCATTCCTTTTACTGGTATAGTACCACTAAATAAGCCGCCTATACTTTCCAAATATATTCAGCACTTGGATTTTTAGGAAGTCCACATGTAAACTCCTAGAACACATCAGGTAAGCTGGTACTGCGCATGTAAATCCAAAGCCACTGGAATGTCAGGTAAATCCACAGTTTCCTTTAGTTATGGAAGTCTCTAAGAGTCTTAACATTTGGTCTCGTAAATCCCTATTTAAGAAAGGCGAATGGCTCTGCCTGTTTATGCAACAAGCCTAGCTTATAATAGCTCCTCATCAGGTGCTTTACATTTGCCTAGCTGATAATAGGGTTTCATTACCTAGTCTGTACAAGCTTTTACTGCCATGACTCATAATATTTAAGCAATTTATACAAGTGAAACTGTCACCTAGCCACAACATGTATGTATAGATAGATAGAATGCATATTTTGTATTCATTTGTTAATGGGTAATCCTACTAGACACTATTGTTGAAGCACTGACTAGTTGATTGACTTACACAGAGTAACACAGTAGTCAAATTAATGCTCGAGGAATCAAATCCTGGCATGGGAGATGATAGTCATTAGCACTTCAAAGCCTTAGCACTCACATGCCCATGTGAAAATTAAAGTAGGATATACAGAGTCAATATTACGCCATCGAAAAACCTTAACATCGAACACCACTCCGTCAACACATATTCAGCTAAATTCACTTCCACAATTCACTAAATACTTAAAGGGCAAACAAATACTTGCCCCGCAACCCAACAGACCTAAATCTAGCTTAACCAAGCCTGCCCATGTGGGGGGCTGCACCCCCCACACACCCTCAACTAAATATACCAACTCTGAGATCACATTACAGTGGAGAAAGGGGCAAAATTGTGCAGTTGGCCAACTACGTCTTTGCCCTGTAAGTATTCAGTGAATTGCAGTAGTGACTTTTGCTGAATATGTGTCAACAGACCAGTGTTCGATGTTAAGGTTTTTTGACGGCGTAATATAGACCCTGATATACATATGTGTCATGTATGTAAGCAATAATGTACAAGGAGGTGTGCATGATGCAATAATGTATGAGGAGGTGTAATCTGGACCCATGGATCAAATTTCTTATAACATCAGGGCATGTTGTAATATCAGCACCATGTAGAACAGAGTCCCAGGTGCTTTACTCCATTTTTAAAATGGGCATTTAGTTTAGGAAAAAGAATATTTTATGTGATGTTATAGTCCCTCCAGGCCCTGAAGCATCCAAAATACGAGTATGACCTTGTTGTTGCTCTTGTAGGAGTGAACAATTACAGGAAGTCCACATTTGGGGGAGATGAAGAGAGAGAGAGAGAGAGAGAGAGAGAGAGAGAGATGGTTGTTCTCTTGTATGTTTTTATTGGTGAGAAATCTTTTGTTCTGAGTTATACTCTGCCGTCACCTAGAATGATGCCTAAATAGAAAACAACCACCAGTGTTCAATAATTGACTGGGTAATACAATGTTTTGTCTTGCCTCATTTGCCCAGGTTGTGGTTGAAAAGGATCTTCGGACCAGTTTCACTTACCCAGTTAAAAAATATACAATAAATTAATAACTAAATTGCACTATTCTAGAGGAATCTTGTTTATGACGGTCTCAGAGAACATGATAAATAGATCTTCTTTCCTTGTCAGAGATGGGTTGTATCTGTTCTTTGAGAGCAAAAACTTTTTCTATTCTCATACTGCCTTTTTTCAACAATGTGAATTTTTACATTTTCCAATCAGCCCAAACTGAGGGGTGTCAGGGTATCTTTCTTTAATAGGAGAAATCTCAGAGGTAAAATGTCTGACTTGGAAACTTTCCTTTTCTTAGAGAACATACACATCTGAGTAGCTACTGAAATCTAATTCCAGTCTACAGAAAGCACTCTGTGTATTTTGACATTCTTCACCAGTGACTCACTGATGCACACAAGTAGTGATAACAGTGTATCCATACTAATTAGAGAACTTATACCTATACATTTAATCCCAAGTGAACTCAAGCTAGACTTAGTACAAGTCCAAATCATTCTCAACAAAACAAATGATTATTTTATTGGTAATTACAAGCCCCATCTATTCAGCTGGAGGAGCATAGTGAATACCTAAAGATGCTTCACCAGCTGGGAATTAAACACATTTTTATTAGAAGGCTTTACTCAACCAGATGTCAACTGGTCAACCTAAATATCCAACAGTTATTGTGGCCAGGCCTTATTCCACATCATCAATTCCAAATCACAGGACCAAATAGTTATTCATATTAGAGGCCTAAACCTCTTAGACCTTGTCATAGCTAATGTCCCTGCCCTCTGCTAATCCCCAAATGTATTCATCCAATCCAAGTATTTAAGCATCACCTTCTGTCTTAAGACCAGTCTCCCTACTCCCAGTAATTTTTTTATATTCAGGAACTTCAGTAAGACCAACCTATTTAAATGTTGTTGGCCTTTTCAAAAACATTAATGGTACACTTACTCTGAATCTTAGAACACTGAAGCTCCTGCCCTAACCAAGGAATTTTATAACCTATTAAATCCCTGCATAGAGAAAACTGACTCCTTCTGCCATAAGGAAAACAATAAGTACACCAAATATCCAATCTAGTGAGATAATAGAATCAACAAATTATATAGCAAGAAACTTCGGCTTTGAACCATATATATATCATATATATATATATATATATATATATATATATATGTCTTGCCTCCTTCCAGTTCATAAAACAAATTTTAACCAACTTAGTAAGAAACTCAAGAATACTATAAGTACCAAGTCTACCTATGAATACAAGATAGGCACCAACACTAAAGACAACCATAAGGCTTTATATATATATATATATATATATATATATATATATATATATATATATATATATATATAATCCACACTATCACTTTGCCATGATCTGAACTATAAATGATAATTGCCATACTAAGTCAGAATCCATGCCTATCATCTTGGCTAATAAATCCAGCTCTAATTTCACATCACCTGCTATACCCTTTGTTCCCCCATACCAGCTGATCAGACCAAGCTCTCCATCATCAGTATTGACAAAGTCTCAACAGACCTCTCCAAAACAAAAAAAATAGTGCTTCCATGAGGCCAGACAATAGACCCAGATGACTACCCCAGAAGGATAACATCCGGACTCAAAGTCTCTCCATAGGATAAGTACCTGAAGACTAGAGAAATACCTTAGTTACCCCTCTCCACATAGGCAGCAGCTGCACTGACACAGGTAATTATTGGCCTATCAGTCTCACTAGCCTTATCTGTACAGCTATGAAACATTATTGTAGACGTTATCAATAAGGACATAAAAGATCTGCAGACTGTAGATCCTACATGGTTCAGCTTTATTAAGGGTAAATCATGTCTTCTTAATCTTGTTAGCTTTTTTTTTTTTTTTTTTTTTAAATCACCAAAGTTCTAAATGAAGGATATCCTGTCCACACTGCTTATCTGCACTTAGCCAAAGCATTTTTTTACTATTATCCAGCCTGGTCATGATAAATAAGCTAACCCAGCTAAGTATTAACCACTTTGTAGTGCAGTGGATTGCTAACTGGTTATTAGGCAGAAGGTTTAAAGAACCACTCTTATTTGGGTAGGCTAAAAATCCTACCCTTATTTTCAGTGACCTATAGGCCCTTTTGAGGTGATCTGTACCTTGCAATTGAGCTATGTCAAACCAATCTATCTGATTACTTTTCCTCAAAAAGAAAACTCCCCAGTTAATAAACATTCCAAACACCTGGATTTATGACAAACTGTTAGCAAGACCCAATTCAGGGATAAATTCATCTCTCAGTGTCAATTTCACCCATGGAATAAGCTTCTCCTGCACATTAGACAATGTAAACCCTAACAACACTCAATTTTAGATTAGAAGAATAGATGAGATTTCAACCTATAAATCATTGTTTACAAACTTCTAATGATACAGAACTAAACATTATCCCAACTCAATCCTTCTTATTCCTTCCCTGTTTTAATTTTCCTCCTTCTTCTCCAATGTCTCCCTATTTTATGTTCATGTAGCATAATCTAAGTTAAAATATTCTAAATATACTTCAGAAATTAACTCTTAATTTCTACCACCATCTTTTAAACTATTAACTCTCCTTCAATGGTTATTTCTTTTCTGCCATTGTTTGCTAAGTCATCAATGGTTGACATACTGCTGAAGTAATATAAAAGTATGAATTTATGTACCTATATATTCATAAAAGTAAATGTATCTATATAAGCTTTGCAGCTGGAAATGTTTTCCAGAACTACCCACCTTACTAGTTTTTGGTACTGCTCGATAAACCATGCTTCAGTCATTTCCCCATGCCATTAGAAAAAATGTGATTTTGCAATTGATGTGTGGATGTTTTCACATTTAATGAAGGGAATTGCTTTTCATGAAAAAGTGGATGAGGCAAAGTACCACATATAGCATGCTGAAAATATATTCCACCAATAATTAAAATTATAAAAGTAGTACTCACCATGAACATGCAAATTACACAAAATATTTCAGAAGAACACAGACGACAATGACGCTAGTCCAGGTCACAAATTCCTTTATTAAGCACTTTTGTCTCACTTATTCAAGAGACTTCATCAGAATAACTGAGATGAAACTGGTTAATAAAGGAATTTGTGACCTGAACTAGCGTCATTGTCATCCACATTCATTTAAAATAAAGTTATAAAAGTTACAAAGAAATGTTTTCTGACTTTCTGAAAAAAGTGTTAAGTACAGCAAAGAGAATTAAGACTATGAGCTGTGAACAAAATTCATCATACAGTTCTGGGTTTGATTTTCTCACCTTATAGCTCTCAACTGCATCAGCTTTTGCCTCATATTTTGGGGTTTGTTTCTCATACAATTTGTGGTTCTCTGGCAAATCACCGAGGACTGAAGTCACTAAATAATGGCATACATTTGAGTTTCAGTCTTTATACCATTTAGAAAATAAATGCTAACACAAATCTTGTTATTCTAACATGTTTGTAAGTTTATAAGAGCAATATTTAAAATCTGTCCCTATTTTTGGGCCTTTGTCCCCCCATTATTTTAAGTTTTGTCCAGATTTCTTGTGCTAGGAGTTTGAGAGGTATGATGTGAATTCATAGTTCATTCAAAGATAAAACATGGTTTTAGGCTTTAAAAAGTGCACTGAAAAGAAATAGTATGTTTATTTAGGTTTCTGTGCATCTCTAATCATTACAACAACTGTTTAATGGAAGCGTGATCAAAACATTAAACTTTCTAAAGTTGTTTTCTTTAGTAGTAACAATCTTCAACTGAACCCCCCAAAGGTAAAATATAAATGCTTTTATAAATATCTGAAATGCATTAAAGAGTGCAACCACATCTTTTATCTAGGCGAGTTATAAAGGATTCTTTCATTTTTAGTTCATTTTTCCCATTTTCTCCAGCAATGGAAGCACAGAATATGGATTATGGAATGTTTGCCAAGAAATACAGCTGTTATGAATGTTATTTCAAAATTCTGTATGCACTGTGCAATAAGGCTGGCTTACCAGTAAGCCCAGTTGCCCTCAAGCTAGATTAGGGAGGAGTCATTTCCCCCATTGATATAGGGCCATCACCAGTTCATGGACTGGTTTGAGGCATTGGCCCAAGGGATAGATCTGGACTCGTCGACATAGAGCTGTCTGTCAGTGACCATTTAGGCAGGCTCATGTGCTTGTTGGACAGTTGAATAACTAATTGGTAGTCATTTTTCTTTTACCTAATTTGTCATTACAGTACTGGCTGTTTTTGATTTTAAGTAGGCAGTCTAAGCTGTATGTAAAAAGAAAGTGGAAGAAGGCAGGATGAAAGTTATATTATCTAATTGCTTGCATAGCCTTGTTGTTGGTATGGCTATCACTGAGTCAGTATGAGGTTTGAGTGCATTTTTCCATAGGGGTACAGTTGTGGTACAGGCTTGATGAATTTCTCTGTGGGAAGGGAGAGTCTCCTTGTCATTAGTGATGGGTTTGAACTATGAGTTTTGTTCATATAGTTGGAACAGTTGGGACAGTGGGCCTTTGATGTCTGGCGTTATGGCATAGTTCATACCTCTCAACTGTCCATGATTTTCAGGGACTTCCCTGATTTTGACTGAAATATTAGTTCTTCCCTCTTAATCCTTCCTAAAACTGATGCCTTTTGGAGAACAGGTGGTGAATTACACTTAATAAATAATGACAATAATTAGAGTTATAGACTTTTTTTACTTCAGAAAAAGGTATATTAATTCACATTCTCTTATTCTATTAACATCACAAGTTAATAGTACTAATATTTTTAAAGTGCCCTGATCCCTGATCGCTTGAGAGATGTAGCATGGTTTGTGGAGGCAATGGGGTTCTTTTCTGTCCTTTGGCATGGGGGGGTTGCTTTGTGGCTGTTTTGTTTTCTTTGCTAGGCATGAGGTCCCAGGGAGCAGCCATAATTCAGGAGAAAGGACAATCTGTCAGTTGAGATTGTGGCAAGTGTGGGGTTCTAATTCAGTTGAGTGTACTTTACATCTATCTCTGGGATGACCCAATTCTTTAATACATCCCTTGAAATCCATTTTACATGTTTTTAAATAAAAAAAAAAATTGAAGAAAAGACAGTAAAGCATCATTGGGGGAATGCTAACAGTTGGCAGTTTGCATTTCTTTGTTTGGATTTAGAGCTTATTTATTGCTTCTTGCTCCTTTTATGTGGTCAGCTGGTCTTGTTAATTGCTAACATTTTGTAAGTGTCCCTTACTGTCCTGGATTATTACTGGCATATATGGATTATTTTATGACTAGTCCCTGATGGGTTGAGAGCCTTGATGCTCAAGGCATTTAATTCCTTCAAACAAAGTAGAAAGTGTCTTTATGTTCTAGAATGCTGCTGCAGCAGCTGTGCACCTGTGGGTTACTAGTGACATCTGCCAGGCCACTTCAGTATAGCAGACAAATAATATAAGCAATAAAAAAGTGAGGAGTATTCAATGTTAGTATATATAGATATACATACCGACGTTTACAAGAGGGTATAGATGTGGTCATTAAGGTGATCATAGTCATAGGGGCATGCCTTTTTTTGTGGCAACTTAACTAATTGTCTTTTGTACAGTTAGAAATTTCTATAATCTTACTACAATGTTTGTTACAATTTATCCCTCTACAGTGTTCTATTGATGGAGTGATGAAAATGAAATATAGTAAGCCTATTATCACACTGGTTCATGCTAATATTTTGTCCAAGAAGAGAAGAAAAGGGGCCTGCATACTACCTAAATCCCAGACACATTTTTATCCCAATAATTCTATATGAAATACTGTACAAATTCAGCTGTTGCAACCTATCAATGTAATCTGTACCTCTCAACCTCTTAGTGGAAGAAATCTGGACAAGGCCTGACAAAAATGTGGGGACAAAGGCCTAAAAATAGGGACAGATTTTAAATATTGCTCATATAAACTTAGAAAGTAGCTAAAGTAACAAGGTTTGAAGTCTGAAACTCAAATGTATGCCATTATTTAGTGACTTCAATCCTCAAATCATGCCAGTGATTTGCCAGAGAAACACCAGTTTTATTAGGAACAGAGCAAAAATATGAGGTAAAAATCTGGACATTCTGCAAAAATCTGGATAGTTGAGAGGTATGTAAAATGTCAGAATTATCTATGTAAGTTTTCTATAAATTAATTTTAGCATACTGACATTCTTACAACTATTTATAGAAAAATGTATTACTGTCTTTTATAATATGACAAATGAGTGATTTTTTTTATAGTTGCACAGCAGTCTGGGAAATCTAGAAGCAATTTTTTTTTAATCAGACCTACTATTTTTATTGTTCTAATGCACATGGAAGATACACCCTCCGTAAATTCTAAGTCATTACTGAACATAATCCTTAGGTATTTCACACTAACAACTGCTGAATGGGGGTTAAAGATCCTTTTATTATTGGTCTGCCAAAGTACATGAGATTTTTTTTTTTTTATAACTGAGTCCAGGTATTGTTGGCCAAGTACTAATTGGCTAAGATAGTGAGTTATCTTCCTATAATCTTTCACAGAAGTTATTACAGCATCAGTTTTGCAATCATCTGCATGACTGGAAACCTAACCACCTGTAACTCTCAGAAAACATGGGAACAAGTAGTAAGGCAGTATCAATTCTGACACTAATTCCTGGGGATCCTTTCTGTACTGCTCTAACTACATTCAAGTGTTGCAATAATAACCCACATAAGACACTTTTGGATACATCTGAATAGTTTAGCAATATGGCATCAACTCAAGAAGAGAAGGCCATGTGACACGCACTTCTCATAAAGAGTATTGACTGCTAACATTTGCAAATATATTACTACACACACAAATATCTACAGACACATGAAAACTGCTTTTTTAAAACTTGCAATAAACATTTTTGTCTCATTTACAAATAAAATAAAGCAGTTACAGCATAGAGAATATTTTTACTGATTATTGTACGTGTTAAAAGTAATTTTTCTTCCCAGTATCAGAAAGAAACGTGTGCCCTTTGGTTTTGTTTGGTCAAATGGAATTTTACTGTGTACATCAAGCTAAGAAGTAGGACAGTGTGGCTCAGTAGAAAACTAAGGCTAATTATGAGGACAAAAGACAGTGCATATAAACAATGGTAGGGGGAGAATGGAGGTGAAAGAGGCACAGTTCAAGGAGAAAGCAAAAAGGCAACTAATGAAGTGAAGGCAATAAAGGACAAATTGAAAAGGAGTTGGCAGAAGAACTCAAGAAAGGGATCAAAAGCTTTAAAGTATACTGCAGAAAGGAAGAAGTGAGATGCAGACCTAACCAGGCTGAGTAACGTTGGGAGGGAGATCACAGAAGATAGGGAAAACAAAAGGTGACACATGAATACTTTGCAATCATACATCACTAATGAGAACAAAGTGTGCCATGCTGGGAAGAAGGATAAACAGGGATGGAAGCTGAATAGACAGATGCCTGGATAGAGTGGGGAGGAAATACAGAAACAGAGAGAACTGGTTCCTCTAAATAATGATAACATACAGACATATACCAGATGGGCTACCATCTAGGGTCCTTAGGAATCTGGCCACTGTGTGCTGGTAGATCCTCTATACCAGATATTCAACAGATGACTAGCTAACACAGCAGTGCCCAAGGACTGGAAGAAGGCAACTCTGATACTCTTGTATAAGGAAAGGAGCAGGAAAAAAATTATGAAACTACGGGCCTGTTAACTAACAGCAGGAACAGGAAATGTCATGAAAATAATTCTTAGGGAAAGGCACACACTCCTGGTGTACAATAATCTCTAGGATAACAACTATCAACGGCTAGAGCAAGAGGTTCTCCGGTTCAATTCTCGGCTGGGGTGCCTTCTGTGCGGAGTCTGTATGTCCTCCCTGTGGTCGCGTGGGTTTCCTCCGGGTGCTCCAGTTTCCTCCCACATCCCAAAGACATGCAGTAGGTGGATTGGACACTCTAAATTGGCCCTAGGTGTGAGAGTGCATGTGTATGTGCCTTCTGTGGAAGGTTGGGCACCGGGCTGGCAACTTGACACTGTAAAAACTCCACTGCCAATCATGAGCAGACAGATGATCCACTGTGGTGACCCCTAACCTGGAAAAGCTGAAAGAAGAAGAAGATGGGTCTACGGCTAGAATGACTTTTTAGTTTTATTACTGGGTTACACACAGTAAACACGGTCTTCCTGGTCTTTATCAAAACATTTGACTAAGTCCTGCACAGAAAATATCTACAATAAACTGCAGGGGCTGGTGTAGGACTGAGAATGAGGAACTAGACTGAAGAATGGACGAAGGGTAAGAGAGGTGTATAGTGAGGTGAGCAATGCCGTAAATTAGGAGAGTGACCAGTAGAGTAACACTGCGGGTAGTGCTGGGTCCAGTATTTTTCAGAGTTTTATTTCTGACATATATGAAAAAAATGAGACTAACGCTGACATGCTTGCAGATATAGCACAGTAGTGAAATATGGAGAAATTCTATAAAAGGATTAAAGAGTTTCACCAATTGGTCAGAAAGATGGCAATTGAGTTTCAGTACAGAGAAGTACAAAGTATTGTCCTTGTACCACAACATCCCTGTTTGGAAGTGTCAGCTGGATGGAGCAAAAGTGATGGAGACAGAGCAGGAAAAGGGTGTGAGGATGTTGATCACATCAAACTTACAGGTCAGTGGTGGCAAAATACAGGAAGCAAGGGTGTATCTTCAGAAGAATGATTCCAGAAGCCAAGAGGTAATGCTCCTGCTCTAATGAACAGTGGTATTGCACACAATGAGTACTGTGTTAAGTTCTGGAAACTATATAAGGGAGGGACATGAGACAGCTGGAAGGATTACAAAGGAAAGCTGCCAAAAGGACATGTAGCATAGAGGGGAAATGGAGCTAGACATTATGGAGGATGAATTGGTTGGCATCGGAGACTAGAAGGTACAGGTGACATGATGTGGATGTACAAAGTCATGCTAGAGAGATATGGCACCTGGATGACAAAAGTGAGAAGGGCGCACAGGGAGATGATTGTTGAGACAGAGACCAATGTTCTTCCTAGTAGGAACCAATAGCTCTCTGAATCTATGAAAGTACTAATTCTCAGACAGGGTTATGGATTAATAAAGTGAACTACTAAAACGGGTGGGAGCTAGAGAAAATATGCAGGCATTCAAGAAGGTATGGAATAGTTGGAGAAAGGGAAATGGAATGGAGGTATGAGGGAGTTATCATTTTAAATGTGTGTGAAGGGTACCCTACATAAGCTATCTCTTTACTCCATCAACTGAATTGAAAGTACCTGAGAACCATCATATTTGTCAATAGTTAAGAGTTTTCATGGTACCTGAAGTGTGTACCACACTTGTGAACTAGGCAGGCCATTTTCAAGATGAAAGGAATCACATGTGTGCTGCCTATTCCCTTTACTGTGGTCTTTTACTTAGCAAAATAATACCACTTAGTCCTTGATAGGAGAAAAAGGGCTCATATTCATGTCCCATACCTCTCAACTACAGATTTTTGCAGAATGACCAGGTTTTTCTGCCTTATAGTTTGGTCTATTCTTAATAAAATATGTGGTTTTCTGGCAAATCACTGGGATGATCTGAGGATTAAAGTCACTAAATAATGACATACATTTGAGTTTTAGACAAATCTTTCATAAAATGTATGTTAAAACAAACCCTGTTACTCTAGCAACTTTATAAGTTTATAAGAGCAATATTTAAAATCTGTCCCTATTTTTGGGCCTTTGCCCCCCTCCCCCCATTTTGTCAGGCTTTGTCCAGATTTCTTCCACTAAGAGGTCGAGAGGTATGTCTTGTCCTTCCATATAGATATGTTTCTACCTTTGCCAGACCCCCTTAAAGCCCCACCCCAATGTTTCCATCTACTGGAGTATTGAAACTTCTAAAACAACTGTCATTTTAACAAATGCAGTATAAGAAATACTTTATCATTTCTAATCTCGGTCTGTACCTTGTCCTTTTGTTTAGAGATTATCCTTTCTTTCTGTTTACATTATTAATGCTATAAATTATCTGATGCACTGTTAGACTCTGACTTTTTATGCAGGGATACATTTTCTGTACTCATGCTGAAATACTTATCTACTGTACTTTGAATTATGATGAGTAAGTGTATATTGTATCCCGGCCACCTTCTTAAGTTATGTATGGTTTCTCTGGCAGCCTACTTTGCTTTGCTAGCTTCCCATTTCTTATATAAACTTGTCAACAAGTAAAGGTGTGCTGCTGTGGGTGGACACCTGTTCTTCCCCTAAGTTATGTTAATAATTTAAAAGAGCTCAGAAGAATGCAGCTACTAGGTTTCATACACTGCCGATGATGCTTGTTGCATAAAATAAAAGTCATTTAAAACTGAAAGGAGGTAAAAGTTACAACTGATTTATAGTACTTTTGATGCAACACATCCAGATAATTTCTGAGTACTGAAGGCTTGAAGCATCCTAAGAGTAAAAACAAGAAAGAAAGATTTCAGCTTTTGACCCTAGGCTGAGACTGAAATTGGTGAGAAATCATCAGTGCTCTAAGCCGGTAAACAAATTCAAATGCATAAATAAGAACTTCAGCTGGTGTACATTTTAAATGAATAAATAAGAACTTCATCGGGTGTACATAAGCAATTTAAGCATCTAGGCACACTGCTAATATTAACTTTCTTTCTTTATGTACACTGAGTATAAGTAAGAAACGTCAGTTATCAGACCTGTAAATTTGCACTGATCTATCTATTTTCTCTGACTATAATGAATGCATACAGTTAAAACTGTCTACAAGCTGCAAATCAGTATTAAGTTACCTAGTTAAGGCACCTCATATGTAGGTAACTACCCACCATGGTCAATAGAATGATCATGGAGTTAATATGTATAAAGTAGTGAGGGTGCAAAAACACTTTATTTTATAAATGCACATTTTTAATGCTTATGACTGGTTCTCTTTACTGGTCAAGGATAGTTCTACTCCGTGTCTGTTCATCAAGATAAAGAGATAAATCTATGTGTCACTCAATAAATAGACATATAATAATTAGATTTATATCAAAATTATAAATCC